>NC_080677.1:116857982-117157982 GCF_030445035.2 Dasypus novemcinctus | reverse complement strand
TAATGCCCAGCACATTTCTGGTATTTTGCAGCAGCACCCCTTTGGCTGACTAATACACCACCTAAGGAAGCAATAGTGGTGTCATCCCTGATAGTAGCTGGAGTATAGATAGATGCTGTGTGCTGTAGTGGTGCAATTGTTAAAACTTTTACTGGTGAAAATCTGGATAGAATACAGGTGGAAGAGATTGCACTGGTAGGGACAATGCCACAGGCGTTTCCAAAATAAGGAGAAGTAGTGATTATAACTATGGAATTGGGTGGTTGCTGTTGGGGACAACTGACACATTAGAGACCAACAGTTAAAGGGTGAGGTAACTAATTAATAATTAAAGCTAAGTGTGAAAACCAGAAAGCTCCCTTGGTGGCATAAAAACAGTTCTTATCTCCTTATTTCCTGTACTTGTAAAACAGAAAAAATAAAACAAAACAGTATCTGGTCAAAATCTTATTTATACAGTAAATTATGCTTCAGAGGAGATTGACCTAACTTTGGTAAGTTTGCTAACCAATGTCATGGCCCTTATTTGGAAAGAATGGTACTCCTTGATATGGGATGGGACCATATGGGTCAATGCCATTGAAAATTTTGAATCCTGAGATCTCTTTGGACATGTATAAATGGCCTATTCCTCCTTGTTAAAAGATAATACTCTTCCCTTACTATTTTCTTTCAACAGTTAAAAAAAAAAAAAAGTAGGGCTCTCCTCTACAAGCCTCCTATTTTGTCAAACCCATAAGAATAGATTCCATTGTTTGGTTTCTTCTGCCCACAGACAACCAATTGACTTGTTCCTGAAATGTATGTAGACACCATTCAACTTGTCCTGAAGCATTTATCAGATGCACCCAGAGATGTTAGCCAGCATGCAGATGCTTTCATATTCTGTCAGTAAATAACAGAAAGAAATTTACTTTCTTGTACCATTGCAATAAGCAATTCAAGGTTCTTTGTTGGGTGTGTTATAGAGTTATAATTTATTTATGATAATTTCCATGGTAAGATAAAATGCTTTATTTAGCTTTCTAATTTATGAATTCCAAGCCAAAGAATAAAATCTCAGCAAAGTGATAGAAAACTTTGTATCTGACTCCTACTAGAAGATCTACACTTTGATGGGTATGTTGATGTGAAAAGATTATTCGGTTGCCTGAGATACTACTGGGAGAAGTGGATGTATTAAAAGTCCAAAATGAAGTATGAACTATTTCTAGGGAGTAGGTGTGGCTCAACTAGTTGAGTGCCTGCTTCCCACATGGGAGGTTCTGAGTTTGATTCTTCCTGCCTCCTAGACAAAAGAAAAATGAACAACAAGCAAAACAAATGAAAAACCAACTCAGGGAAGTTGGTATGGCTTAGTGGTTGAGTGCCAGCTTTCCATATACAGGGTCCTAGGCTCAATCCTTGGTTCCCAGGACCTCAAAAAATTAAAATTAAAAAATTAAAAAAAAATATTTCTAGATAGCAGACTTCCTTCTCTCTCTAAGGCATATATTATATACCAGTATTACCTGGGCATTAATATACGAAGCCAGGAGGGGCACAATCTGAATAACTTTGGCAAATATAAAACTCTTTCCCAGTTGTCTGGGAGATATTATGGCAAATAGGTCTAAGTTTATTAAAAAAAAAAAGTATGTTAGTTCCTCTAGCAAAAGGACATTTCCTAAATCCAGTAGTTAAGAATTATGAGTGCTATCAGTTTTTTCCTGTAGTGGGTACCATCAGCAAGATTATATTTTATATGGACTAACTGAAAAGTTATAATAATCTATAGTTGGGAACTGTGGTAACATCAATCCTATCTTTTAAAAAATTTAGACCATTGTAACTAGTCTTCCCCCTCCCCCCCCCACAACTACCTGCTTGGTGAATATTATCAACATTAAATTTATCATTTTTACTGGTAAGGTTATTAATTGTGGGTCAATCAGAGATAAGGAAATTGATTTTAGTCAAGGAAATTTATCATAATTGAATCTGGTTGCATCATTTGGAAAATGCTTTCACATTAGAAATATCCCTAGTATTCTAAGACAATGATATAAAACCCAACAGTTAAAGTTTTGTATGCAGCTATGGCCTTAATGAATATAACACCAATTATCTATATAAGACATTTCCCCCAAGAATCAGGATGGCCAGAAAAATATGAAATATAAATATCATGGCTACAGTAATAAATGTTAACCCATCTTGATTCAAGGTTCTGGGTTAAGCAGTCTATTTCCATCAAGTCATCTGCTTTTGGAATGAAAAAGTCCTGGACATCATGTCTTAGTCTCTTGATACAGTCCAACAAGACTGCATTAACAATGTGAACTTATAATGAGAATCACATGTCTTAGATTTTTTTATATCTTTTTTCCTTTAGTTAAATATACAAACAATAAAATAATTTCAGCTGATTTTAAGTAAAGCCATTCTTTTCTGGTTTCATCTGAAACTGTTATGCCATTTGGTACATGCCCTAGATTGCAGAAGCAAAAGAAGCAGCAAAGCTTTAGCTGTTCTGAATAAATCTGTTTAAACTTTATTTCAGAGGCTCCATTTGATTGGGAAAACTCAAAGAACAAAAGAAAAAAAGACCTCATCCCTCGAGGTTCTTGGTATTTATAATTATTAAGTCAGTTGGATCCAAAGCACCTGACCTTACATCCCTATCTTCCTCTTTGATAATGCTGAACAAAATAGCCCTTAACAATCATAGAGTCAGTTAAAATTCAAGCAGTCAGGGCATCTGTGAGTACCATAATAGCAGATTTGGGTCAGCATTTTAAAATGGGTAATTAGGAAGCTGGCTCTTTATACTGTTCTGATTGCCCAGCCAAAATCTTCTCCCCAAGCAGGTGGTCTATGAGAACTTGATCCATGAAGACTTCTTTGTGGTTCTATTTATGTTAGATTATAACCCTGAAGCCATGTTTGCTGTGGCTCTAGAGTCCAAAACAAAAACAGAGCTCATTTCTACCAGCTCATTTCCAAGAGATCCACCACAATTCTGTGCAAGCACAATTCCCAGTGCCCCAGCTGTGGCTGGCCTTTTTTTTTTTTTCTTCTGGAATTAGCCTGGCTCTCAGCACTACAATGGGTTGCATCTGTTTTGTTCCTAAAGCCAAAAGGTACTTGAGGGATGTTGATGACCTTTTCAACAGCCTTAATATGACGTCATTGCTGAATATTTGGTACCGTTTTATTTTACATCGAATAGTCTGTGCATCAGCCTTGAAAAGACATGTCTTTTCTGTAATCTATTCCTGTCAAACAGTTGCAACTCCCAGGTGCTGGAGGTAGTGGAGATGATTGCTCTTCACCTCGGTGTTTAACACATGGACATAAGACCCTGCCCAGTACTTCAGTTCACGTATGCCAGAGAACCTGTGTATCCTCTCCTCGGGAAATGATGCTGTCATTGACAGCATGAGCATAGCAAGAGTCGTCATTTGCAGGGAGGGGAATGTATCAGGGGTCCCAAGCCTACCTCTAGATGTAATGATTTGCTAGGAGGACAAACAGGACTCAGCACTTAATCACACCCATGGCTATCATTTAGCACAATAAAAGTATACAGAGCAAAATCAGTAAAGGCCAAGGCACATGGAGTGAGTCTGGAGGAAACCAGCTAAGAGCTTCCAAGAATACCCTCCCAGTGGGGCCACACAGTATGTGCTGATTCCTCTAGTAATGAATTGTGACAGCCTGTTGAAGTGTTGTCTACTAGGAAGGTTCATTAGAGACTCAGTGCCCAGGGTTTCTGTTGAGGACTCATCATGTAGGTACTCTCTCCTAGCACATGCCAAAATCCCAGACTCGCAGAAGGAAAGCAGGTGTTCAGTGTAAACCACATTATTTGTACAGTTAGGCACCATGAACCACTCTTATCTGTTCTGGGAATGGGGAAGTCCCTCTAGATAGCCAGATTCCCAGATGTACCTTGCAAGCAGGCTGTTCTAAGGATAGCCACCTCAGGCTTGCTATATTAACTGTTTTCTACACAGGAACTTATTAATATTAAATTATTGTTTAGCTTGTTGAGAAAAGAGCTTTGATGGAGAAATTTTTCAAGAGCCAAGAGAGTCTGATGTTAAGAAGAGGTCATGTTTCTGAAAGTGCGATTTGAGGTTGAGGCAAATGAGAGGGATTAGAGGAGGAATCATAGAGTACAGAGGACTGAAACGGGTCTTATGTCCACAGGCAGTAGACTCTGAGGTGGACAAAGAACTAGGTCGGTATATTAGGAAACCAAAGGAGTAGAGATGTTAAAAAGAAGGAATTGCTCAGTCATGTATAAAATGCTACAGATAGGTGAGAATTAGTGGGGCATCTTTTAATAAAGTGTAAGTTGATTTTTTTAACTTAAAAATTTCTGTACATATCAAGCAAGACTTATTTAATAAATGCCTTGAATAGTTTTCCTGGTCATCATACCTTTCTATTTTCTTTTGATGATGTTACCTAAAATCTCATTTAAAATGTTTTTTATCATATTGCTGCCTATGTTTGTTTTGGTTCAGATTTCACAGGCAGATAGAAATGGATGAGCTTTGGGAAAACTGAGAAAATTTCCAGAGCATTATTCTATGCTTCTATCTGGTGATTATTTAGGGACAGCAGCAGCCAAAGGCGCCTCTTCTGTTTTTGATGAAAACAGTAATTCTGTTTGTTCATTTAAGAGGATTGTGCTTGCCATGCCATTAATTTCATTGCTGCTTGCTGGTAAAGAAGAAAAATTGAAAAACTACATGTTTTGAGAGCAGACATCTCAAAGGAATGTTGAAAATGTTTGAATTTGCTACTATACCTTCGGACTTTTCCCAGACCCTGACTTAAAGATACCGTCTCTCTGATATTTAATCTCTTTCTCTCTGGGTTCTTGGACACTGAAGTTGTATAGAGGCTCTGAGATGAATGACTATTGTTATATAGGATCATTAAACCAATAGTGCTTTTCCATTGCTTATAAAAAATATATATCACAACTACTTTTATTTAGAAAATCTCTTCTTTTTATAGCTGAATTTGAATAGTTGTTAGTGGTATGGGAAATATGACTGTCTCCTTTCTCACACTCCAGGTGATTCGGGAATAAGAAATTAATGATGGCATAAGGTGGAGAACATAGTGCTGAATGTGGCATTTGCAGTCCCCTTACCTCAAATGATCAGTGACAATTCTGGCCTTAGTCACTTCTCTGAACTTCAGGAGGGTAAATGTGTATTGTGATTGAAATGGTTTTAAATTCTCTGTCTCTTGTCCTAATGTCCCAGGGCTTCCAGCAAAAGTTCTCCTTCCACAGCAAAGAGATTGTGGCTATCAGCTGTTCCTGGTGCAAACAGGCGGTAAGTTTGGGGACTTAATAAAGCAAGGTGGGCTCATATTTTATCATTTAGATATGTCATTGCCCGAGTTCCTGTCTCTAAGTGGATGACTAGCCTGATTTAACTACTACTTTTTTCATTTAAGATCCTTGGAAGAGGAAAGAAAGACTGAAACTATAGTCATAGGATATATGTGCTGGAATAGACTATAGAGATGAATTAACGTCTTCATTTTACGTACACTGACACATTGGATCAGAAATTGGGAAATCTTCTGCTCATTCTAGCCCTGAGACTAGAATGTGGGGGGTGTCACTCCTAGACCATATTTTTGCCCACTACTCTAGGCCTTTGAGAACTCTTCCTGTGGTAGGAAGCAGCTGTAAAGACAAGCATGGCATTAGCTGTTCCTCTCTCACAGAATTTGAGGCATCTTGGTTCTTTTGTTTTTGATGCTGGTAACTTTTATGGGGCTAAGTGTTATGATAAGAAGAGTGGTTCCTGTATCCTTCCTCAGATGGGTATGTTGTATATCTTCGTTGAGATGTAGTTCTTCCTTACATTTGAACTTATATATTTATTAGAATCCAATGGCAATTTCCTCCGTTTACGTATCTTCTTTTTTATGCACCCTTTTCCCATTTTTGAATACCTGTCTTTCTTCTGTCTCAACTTGGGGCTGCATTTTCTTGTTTGCCTGTGTACCTGTTCTTTCTCTTACCAGATGATGTATACTCTAATCCAGAGCATACGATAACCTCTGGGCCAAATCTGTCCTGTCACCTGCTTTTATAAATAAAAGCTTATTGAAATATAGCCACACCTATTTGTTTATGTATTGCCTGTGACTGTTTTTGCATTTATGTATTGCCCATGGCTGCTTTTGCTCTCTGACAGCCAAGTTGAGTAGTTGTGACAGGGTCTTATGGTTCACATAGCCTGATATATTTACTAGCTGGCCCTTTATAGAAAAAGTTTGCTAACCCTACTCTCATCTCCCAATCTACTGACTCTTTTGAATGAATGAATAAATTGGGATATATAGTCACCTTATTGCACAGCAGACCCAAAATGAAAAGGGCTATGGTGTTTCTGCTAGGTTAAGGGTTTGCAGGAAGAGAACTCACTCCTCTGTGAACATTAGAATTAACTAACCACATAGGGTTGAAAAGCAGGACCAGATGTGTTTGATTGAAACACATGAAATTGACATTTCTATAGGTCAAAAACATTTTTAATTTTGGCAATTGCCTAAAGGTAAATCTAACAGTTTCTCACGTAATTTCTCTAGGCCCCCAATGTCAGAAGAACTTACTGTAGGTAGAGTCTTATTTAAGGTCTAGAAAGCTCACTTCTTAGTGTGTCACCATTCTGTCACATTTTTATTCTTGGCATTTATGGCCCCTTTCAGTTAGTTGTTATGCAAATAAGCATTGAGCTTCTTTTCAAGAAAATTTTTACAAATCCAGGGCTATCCTAGTCCTTGAATGAAATGCTGCATCCTTAAGTCAGTCATGTGGGGAGGAGGCAGCAGGTTCAGTGTCCGGGTGTCCCTAACGATGTCCGTGCTGCTGGTTTCCCTGATCTAGTGAGAACCTGATTGTGGGGCAGCATCCTTGGCAGTGTGTGGTCTCATTGGGTGGATCTACTCCTGCCCTGTTTAGCCACGGTGCTTTGATAAAGTGTTTTATCCATGGTCAAGTAATATGGGAGCTCATTCTCACATTACAGAGAACGCATGTGCTCTTTTCATTAATCTACAGTCCGCTTGAAACACTATGAAGGCTGAATTTTCACTTGATCATTGTGGCATCACTTTGGCCAATTCCACATATCTTTGAGTTTCCTAGTTTCCTATATTGTACAAGGTGATTTTGCAAGGAGTAAGCACAAATTAAAGTAGTGATATATTTTAAGAGTATAGATAATCCCTTCTAGGTTATTTATGTAAAACAAGCAAATGTGGCACTGCAGAAAGAACACTAGCTGGGAGCCAGGTTGCCTGCATTCAGGTTCTCTCTCAACTACATAAAATTTGTGCAATATTAGACATACTACTTAGTCTCTCTAAATTGGAAATTACTCAGGTATAAACTGGGAGATTTGAAGTAGGCAGTGTCTAAGGTCCCCATCATTTTAGAAATGGAATGGCCATACATTTGGGGGTTTATTTGTATTGCTAAAAAAATCAAGTTTCTTAAAGAAAGTATTCAAATAGCATTCCTCTGGTATATTTAATTGTTTACAGACCACAGGTGGTGGCAGGGGGAAATAATTATTTTATTAATTAGTATTTTGTACTTATTTAACAAATTGTAATTAGCCATTGGATCACAGCAGATCTTGAAGACATGCAGAAATGAAGACAAAATCTCTCTGATTTACACAGTATAATTAGGGTGATCATACTTGCCAGTTTTCCTAAGACAGTCCTCCTAATTTATGCCTGTTGTTCCAGCATAATTATCAGTGTTCCCTTTCACTCTTAAATTGTTTGAGTTAAGATGATAAATTATATGGTCACCTTAAGTATAATCCAAGTCGAAACAGATATTCATTTTTTAAAAAATTACTATGATTAAAATTGTAAGGCACATAGTTATTCTGTAAAGTAGATTTTATGTTTATTAGAAAATAACTGCTACCACACATCATAATTTTACAGTCACACAAAAGATGATTGAAAATTTGATTAGCTCAAGGTCACTCAGTGTCTCAGTGGGCGTTAGGTAAGCCCCTAACACTGAGGTATTGTTATTAACATTAGTCTACATTTACTTCCTTCCTTTAAAAAACAAAACAAAAACCACTTTAGACTTGCCAAGTGTAATAGGGCCTTGTAATTTTTAGTAAAGGAAGCTTGGATTCATGTTCCTAAAGCAAACCTAGCAGAAACAATCCCTTTGTTCTTTGTTACTTCTTGGATAAGCAACTCTCCAGGAGAGATATCTTGCTTCTTTTTGGGGCTGCCTAATCTGGAAGGGCTACCTGGGCAGGATTTACATCTATCGATAGAAAACAGAGAGGCAAATGATATACATCACCTCTCTGCTTGTCTCTCTTTCCTTTTGGACATTATTGTAAATGAACCAAGCCCATGGCCAGTGCGAGTCAAGTGAAATGAAAATTGTGTGCCAAAAGTGGAGGTTAATGGAACCGTCCAAAGCTCCAGCATCTTTATGTAAATATCCTATTAAATGGTTAGAATGTTTTAGCAGGCTTTGCCGTACTATTAGGTTGGTTTCTTGATATCAGTCGTTATAAGTTTGTAAACTGGAATAAATTCGAAATCTGCTTTCTAAGCTTCTGGGATTGGCCGGTCACTGATGAGTGTGTGTGTGTATAGGTGTGTGCGTGCACTTACTCCTTGCTGCAGGGCTGCCCTTTGCCCAGGATTGTTTATTGGGTCTGTTTTTCTCTTCAGTTTCACAATAAGGTGACCTGCTTCATGCTGCATCACATTGAGGAACCCTGCTCCCTGGGGGCTCATGCTGCTGTTATTGTCCCACCCACCTGGATCATTAAGGTGAAGAAACCACAGGTAACTGCCGGGGACCCTGGTGCTTCTGGGCAAGTGCAGAGTAAAGTTAACTGCCGCTTCTTGCTTCCTCCCACCCCCTAACTAGTCTTTGGTTTCCTGTGACCTCTGCTCACTCATTCCCACGGTCCAATGCTTAGCTCCCACAGTTCATCCCATTAAGCCCATCACGTGACTGTGTTGGGTTCTCTCATGGAACCATCCTTTCCATCCTAATGAAATCAAAGTTCTAAAGGCAAGAATATTTTCTCCTTATTCATGTGCCAATAATATTCTCTGATAGGGATTCTCCAGAGTTACATTGAGTACTAGTGTTGGGTACAGCTAATGCTTATGCAAGTTTCTTCTCTTTCAGCCGGGGCATTCCCAGGGAGTTGCTGTGAGGGCAAATGTGTGAACATTATTGTTTGGTTATTATTCAGGGTTCCAATGTGAAAGGCAGACTTCGGGTCATGACCTTCCTAAATACACAGACTCTGCTTAGAGTGCAACACTCTCTTCTTAATACAAAGTAGAATTTATCCTCTTAATATCGGATATCATTCTGTGTTTGCTCCTCATTGTACTTTCTGTACTAGAGTATCTAATACTCTTGGAAATCCCGGTCATTTTTCAGCAAGATTATATCTTTCATAGAAAGCTTTTCTGCCTTTGGAGTAGACATCCTAGGCAGCTCTCTCCAAATTATGGGTTGGAAGACTTTCAGTGCTATAGGAAGAGAGATTGTCCCAGCCATAGAGGTCAGGGATTTAGGAAATCTTACTAAATGAGCTGAAAGATATGGAAGTATTACTTTATATGGTCTCCAGTTTATTCTTATTGACTTGGTTTTATTTAAAATCTGGTGGATTAGGGTTTTGTGTGTTTTGTGTAAACTTTAGAATGTTGATGAGCAATGGTTAGAAATAACCTTCCCAAGTAATACTTTGTGGAAGCCCTTGGGAAGTCTTTTCCAGAAGCAAATACAGTATCTACACCTTAAATTTGGGAAGTCTAATCCTTTCATTTAACATTTTAGAACCAAATGTCAAGAGATGGTAAATGAGTCGCCCAAGGTAACATAGCAAGTTAGACTTAGTACTGTGGTCTGAAATTCAAGTTTACTGATATCCAGTTTAGTGTTAATTTTAAATCTCTTTGACATGTCTACTTCTTTACTTCTTTTCCTAAAATTCAGTAATCTTTTCATGGACCTTATATTAAATATTCATTCAGTTAAATCAACATCTTTTCATTGAAAATCATGTTGCATCAGGAAGTTTACTAGAAATTGTGATACAATTTATGATCTCTGCTCTAAAGAACCTCATAATCATCTTAAGGCAAGAATACAATCAATTCTTCTATAAACATCAAATTTTCTGCCATTTTTGTTTCCTCTATCTATGCCACACCTTTTTTTACCCTTAGTTAAAATTTTCATTTTGAAAGCCACATGCAGATGTGAGAAATAATTCAAAGGGACCCCATTTACCCTTTATCCAATTTCCTCCAATGGTCACATATTGCAAAATTATGGTACAATATCACAACCAAGACATTGACATTGATACAGTCAAAATACAGAACATTTCTGTCACCACAGGGATCCCTCATGTTGCCTTTTCATAGCCAAATCCTTTTTCTTCCTACCTCTAACTCCTCCTTAAACCCTGGCCATCATTAATCTGTTCTCCATTTTTATATAATTTTGTCATTTCTAGAATGTTATATAAAAGTAATTAACCTTTAGGGTTGACTTTTTTTTTCAGTCAGTATGATTCTCTGGAGATTTACCCAGTTGGTTGCATCTATCAATATCTTATTCCTTTTTATTGCTCAGTTATATTCCATGATATGGATATACCTTTTTTTTTTTTTAACATTCAGTGAAGGGCATCTGGTTGTTTTGAGTTTTTGGCTATTATGAATCAAACTGTTATAAACATTCATGTACAAGTTTTTATATAAACAATATTTGCATTTCTTTGGGATAAATGCCTAAGAGTGCAATTACTGGTTCATGGTAATTGCATTTTTAGTTTTATAAGAAACTGCCAAAGTATTTTCTAGACTTGCTGTACCATTGTACATTCCCACCAGGAACATAGGAGTAATCCACTTTCTCTACATCCTCACCATCATTTGTAAAGATATATATTTAATTTTAACAATTCTGGTAGATGTGTAATGGTATGGTTTCAGTTTTCATTGCTCTAATAGCTAATAATGTTGAATATATTTTCATGTGCTTATTTGTCATTTGTATATACTCTTTGGTGAAATGTCTCCTTATGTCTTTATCCCATTTTCTGATAGGTTTGTTTTACTGTTTAGTTTTACAAGGTCTTTTATATTCTAAATAGTTGTCCTTTGTGAAATATATTGTATGAAAATTTTCTTACTCTGAACTGGATCTTTGGCAGAGTAATATTTTAAAAATTTAATGAAGTCTCATTTATCAATTTTTTCATTTTATGGAATGTGCTTTTAGTGTCAAGTTTAAGAATTCTTTGTTAGCCCTAGATATCAAACATTTTCTCCTATTATTTTCTAAAAATTTTATTATAGTTCTTGCTTTTGCATTTAAGTCCATAATCTGTCTTAAGTTAATTTTTGTGTAAATAGTAAGGTTTCTCCTCTCTCCCGTGGATGTCCAGTTGATCCAGCATCAGTTGTTGTAAAGGCTCTCTTTCTTCTATTGACTTGTTTTCATGCCTTTGTCAAAATTCAGTTGGGCATATTTGTGTGGCTCTATGTTTTGGTTCTCTTCTTTGTGCCATTGATCTATGTGTTTATCCTCTACCAATTTCACAAAGTCTTGATTATATTAGGTATATAATAAGTTTTAATTTCAGGTAAACTGATTCTTTATACTTTATTCTTCTTTTTCAAAATTAACTAGTCTCGTTTTTTTGCCTGTTCATATCAACTTTAGAAAAATCCCATATCTATAAAAAATGATACTGAGACTTTTATATGAATTGTATTAAACCTTGTAGCAAATTAAAAATTAATATCTTTACTATATTGAATCTTCCAATCCATGAACATGGTATGTCCCTTCATTTATTTAGATTTTCTTTCATTTCTTTCATCAGTTTTTTCTGGTTTTAGCATAAAAGTTCTGTATATATTTTTTAGATTCAAATCTAAGTATTTAATTTTTTCAGGCAATATAAATAGTATTGAATTTTAAATTTCAGTCACTATGTGTTTATTGCTAGAATAGAAATATATTTGATTTTTGAATGTTTACCTTGTGTCATTAGACTTCACTGAACTCACTTCTTAGTTTTACGAAGGTATTTTTGTAGATTCCTTGGGATTTTCTGTATAGACAATAATGTTGCCTGCAAATAGGAACAGTTTTATTTCTTCCCTTCTGATCTATAGACCTTTATATAATTTTCTAGTCGTTTTGCCTTGACTAGAACTTCCAGAACTATGCTGAATAAAAGTGGTGACAGCAGACATTTTTGCTTTGTTTTTAATCTCAAGGGGAAAACATTCAGTCTTTTAGTATTAAGTAAAATGTTAGATGTAGGTTTTTCTGTAGACGTTCTTTAGCAAGTTGAGAAAGTTTCCCTCTATTGCTGTTTTTTTCCCAAGAATTTTTATTATGAATGGGTGTTGAATTTTATCAAGTGATCTCTCTGTATCTATTCATGTGATCATGTGATTTTTCTTCCTTGGCTTGTTAATATGGTAGATTACATTGCTTAATTTACAGATATTGAACATGCCCTGCATACCTGAAATAAATCCCATTTGGTCACAGTGTATAATTCTTTTATTAGTCCCCCACCCTCCCTTGTCTGCTGGTTGTTTTTACTTGCTATTTTTGCTCATGGTCTGCCCATTGTCTTTTTTTTCTTTTTCTTTAGGAGGCACTAGGAACCAAACCCAGGACCTCCCTTGTGGGAGGTGGGTGCTCAACTACTTTAACCACATCCACCCACCTAATTCTTTATATATATTGCTGAATTCTATATTCTAATATTTTGTAAAGAATTTTTGCATCTATATTCATGATGGATATTGGTCTGTTGTTTCTTGTTTGTACTGTCTTTGATGTTGGTATCAGGATCATGTCAGTTGCATAAAATAAATTGGGAAGTGTTCTTTGTTCTGTTTCCTGAAAAATATTTTATAGAATTCATGGTAATTCTTCTTTTAACATTTGCTGGAATTCTCCAATGAATCATCCTGGACCTGGAGATTTCTTTGTGTGTGTGTGTGTGTTTAAGCTACACATTCAATTTCCTTGATAGTTATAAGGCTATTTAAATTATCTACTTCATATGAGTGAGTTATCATTGTGTTTAGTGAAGAATTCATCAATTTCATCTAAGTTGTCAAATTTATTTGTATGTAGAGTTGTTTATAGTATTCATGCTTTAGTTTCTTAGGTTGCTTGAGAAAATACCTTGAAATGGGTCTGGTTAACAACAGGGATTTATTCACTCACTTTTGGAGGCTGGGAAAAACTCCAGATCAAGAAATCAGCAAGGCAATGCTTTTTTTCTCCAAAGACAGTGGCATTCTGAGGCTGGCTGCTAGTGATCCTTGGTCCCTGGCTCCTTTGTCATATGGCAATGCACATGGCAGCCTCTCCTGTCCTTTCAGTTCTCTTCTGAGTTCCACTGAATTTCAGCTTCTTATTTCCCATGTCTTGCTCTCTCTCTCTTTGTCTGAATTTCATTCTTCTTATAAAGGACTCTAGTATAAGAATACAAGCCATCCTGATTGGGCTGGGGCACACCTTAACTGAAGTAACCTGATCAAAAAGCCCTACTTACAATGAGTTCACAACCACAGAAATAGATTAGATTTAAGAGCATTTTTTTCTCGGGTACATGCAACTTCAAACCATTGCACCCCATCCTCTGTACTCCCAAAAGACGTGTTCTTTCTACATGCAAAATACATTCATTCCATCACAGCATCCCCCAAACCTTAAGTTATTTTAGAAACATTGCTAAATACAAAGCTCATAAAAATTGGTTATGGATGTGATCTATCCTAGGGCACACTTCCCCTCTACCTGTGGACCTGTGAAAGCTAGAGAACAAGTTACTGGTCTCCAATATTCAATTACATTCCAGAAGAGAGAAATTAGATGGAAAATGGGGATCATTGGTCACAAACAATTGCAAAACCCAGCAGGGCAGACTGTATTAGATTATAAGGTCTGAGAATCATCTATGAATCATTGTTTCATCCTGTGGGCTTGATGAAGTATAAACTCAACTCCTTCCAAGTGCTTTCACAACAGGCATGCTCTCTCTAAACACTAGAGTGAAGGTTCTACTCACTTCAAGCATTGGGATGGTGGCCAGACACTGCAATCCCCTGGGCACAGGCCTCACTTTCTCCGAGCATTAGGGTAGCAGCCAGACTCCACTGCAATCCCCAGAACATAGCACCTACCCTCTCCAAACACTGTAATGGCAGTCAGGCTCTATGTGAATGCTAGAGCACAGGTCCCACCATCTCTGAGCATGGGTGGCAGTACTCTTTCTGAAAAATGGACAGAAGACCTGACTTCTCCAAGCATCGGGAGAGACTCACCCTTTCCACACATATGGGTGGGCCTCCTCTTTTGGCCGAAGTAGTTCTCTTCAGTCCAGACCTCAGCTTCCATGGTTCTGCCCTTGAAGCCATAGTCCCCTTTCATTTGACCGTTCTCTGCCCCTTTTAATCCATTCATATAAATTATGCAAACAAGTCAGCCTTACATGTAGTTCGCAGGGATCCAAACCTTCTGACAGTAGAGTCTACCATAGATCTTTTCTGCATAATTTCATTTCTAATCCTGACTTCCCCTGAATGGGCTCATTGGTTCCATGTTTGGTTAAACCTTCACATTGAACCCAGTTTTCTGGGAACTCAGTTTCTGGAAGCTCATAATTTTCCAAACCATCAATTTCTGGTTTCTTTGTGCCCAGGAGTTCATTTCTCAGGGTTTCCTTTTTCTCTCTCATTTCACACTAGGTTTCTCTTTCCAAGCTAAAGCTTGGGAATCTCCTCAGCTCAATACCAAGCTCATTGTTTTTCATCAAACATCAAAACTGAATTTTACCAAGTTCTCTGCTAAAAAAAATTTAAAAATAAGGATCACCTTCCCTTCAGGTTCCAATAACACATTCCATTCATCATTTCCTTCTAAGGCAGACATTCTTAGCCTTTTTAGTTCCACGGACCCCTTTGTCAGTCAGGTGAAAACCATGGACCCCTTACTAAGTCTGTACTATACTGTGTATTATTTAATAAATATATCACACCCACACCAACCTGCCCCTACAAGAATAATGTTTCTTTGATTTTCAATTCAAGCTCACAGACCCCTGGTTAAGAACCCCTGTTCTAAGACCTTATTAGAAGTACCTTTAGCATACATATTTCTACCAACATTCTCTTCAAAGCAATCTAGGCCTTTTCTATCAAGCACCTCATAATTCTTCCAGCTTCTATACATTACCCAATTCCAAAGTCATTTCCACATTCTTGGTACTTGCAATAGCAGCACTCCACTCTCCTGGCACCAACTCTGTTTTAGTTTCCTAGGCTCCTCAAGCAAATACCATGAAATGAATCAGGCTAAACAATGGTAATTTATTTGCTCATTGTTTGAGAGTGGGAAAAAGTCCAAATCATGACATCATGAAGGTGATGCTTTCTCTCTGAAGCCTATTGCTTTCTGAGGCTGTCTACTGCTGATCCTTGGTCCTTGGCTCCTGTATCAAAATGGCAATACAATGGCATGCTCTTCTGACCTCTACTTTTCTCCTGGATTCCATTGAATTTCAGCTTCTTAATTTCTGTGGTGTTCTCTCTGAATTTCATTCTGTCTATAAAGAACTCCAGTAATAGGATTAAGATCCATCCTGTGACTGGGCCAGGCCTTAACTGAAGTAACCTCATCAAAAGGTCCTACTTACAGGGGGTTCACACCCACAGGAATAGATTAGATTTAGGAAGATGGTTTTCCAAGATATGTACAGCTTCAAACCACCACAATTCCCTTATCCTTTTTATACCAGAGAAATCTATAGTGATATCCTTATTTCATTCTTAACATTAGTAATTTGTGACTTTTCTTTTTGTGTGTGTCAGTTCTGCTAGAAATTTGGCAGTTTTATTGATCTATTCAAAGAATCATCTCCTTGTTTCGTTGATTCTTTTCTATTGCCCATAGCTTATCACAGTCTACTAGTGTCATCATTTCACCAATTGGAGTAAGGTGTAGAAATTTTAACTCATTTTATGTTGCTTTAACATTCCCTACTTATAATTGCATTAAATATTTTCTCTACATACATTTAGAACCACTTTAAGCAGTGTTATAATTTTTTCTTCAATAATCAAACATAATTTTGAAAACTCGAGAGAAGAAAGACAGTGCATTGTATTTACTAATATTTTGGTTTACCACATTATTTCTTCCTTACTGATGTTCCAAGATTTTTTCTTTTATTGTTACCTTTCTATTTAGGGAACTTCCTGAACCATACTTTTGGTAGGTCTACTTGCAACAAATTCTTTTAATTTCCTTTCATCTGAAAATATCTTGGTTTCCTCTTCATTCCTGAAAGATATTTTAGTGTATATAGGATTCTAGGCTGGGTGACTGTTCTTTCAGTCTCTGAAACCATTTCCTATGATGATTGCCTGGAGTTGAGTGGTTATTGTCTAAAAGTTTTCTCACTTGCTAGGTTGCCCCTTTCCTGGTCTTTTGGATAAAGAGAGTAGACTTTTTTGTTGGGGCTTTTAAAATCTGTGTGTGTCTTTTTGGTGTGTCTGGGTTGCTAGCTTCAAGACTGGGATCTATGAGGCAAATAGAAAACCCAGAAAACTCATCTCTGTGTGACTCCTTTGCTTCCGAATTTCCTAGTCCCTCTGCCTTCTTCTCTCCATCTTTCAGAGTCTTCTTATATTTGTTTTACCTATAATGTCTAGGGTTTTAGGTGTAATTAGCAGGAGAAATAGGGTAAAGTATGTCTACTTCATCTTCTTAGGAATGGAAGTCCTTTTTATTCCTTTGCTAGAATATTTTAATGCAAATTTTAGATGGTAATTATTTCATTTTGCTTCTCTAAAATAATTCGTTTCTAAAAATATAACCATACACTATCTCACCCAACAAAATTATCAATAATTCCTTAAATTATTTGTTATTCCATCTGTGTTCTGTTTTTTATAGTCTCAAATATATCTTCTTTAGAGTTATTTTTTAAAATCAGAACTCAAACAAAAGTCACAGGTTATCTTTTGTTGATAAATCTCTTAAATCTCCTTTAGTCTATAATAATAACCTCTATTTTTATGCCATTGATATGTTAAATAAATTATACCACTTTAACTGTAGAATTTCCTATACTTTGGATGTATATACTGTATACATACAGTATACATACAGTATATACTGATTATATACTTACTGAGTTTTAAAATAATTTCCCTTATCCTCATATTTCTTGCAAACTAATATTTAGAAGTAAAGTCTCAATAACAGGTTTAATTTTTTGATAAGAGTGCTACAGAAATGGTGCTCTGTATTTTTACATTGCCTTCAAATGAACATTATATCAAATTGTTTTACTTTTAGTGATATTGAGTTGGTCATTGTGTTTAGGAGCTGTTATCCATCTGTCATAAAGTTCTCCATCAGCCTTTCAACTATTTTTTTAACCATTACAGAGTATTGCCTAAATCTTTTTATTTCATTAGGGTTTGTAAAAGGGTGATTTCCCAAATTTTACCCTTCCTTCTCAACTATTTTAGCTATGATTCTTCTATGTTGAGACCTTTCCTTTATCACCAGGAAATAGAGGAAAAATGCTTGAGTCTTTTTCTTTATTTACACACTTTCCATATAATGAGTTGTTGCCTTAGTAACTTTTATAAGTATATGAGTTCTTGCTTTTGGAGAGTATCATTATGAATTTAGATGTTTTATAAACTTACATTATGAATTTAGATCATTATGATCTATCTATATGTATATATAGAATATATTCCAATCCATTGTCATCATTATTCTTATGTTCACATAAGAACATCATTATTCTTATGTTCACTGGTCTTTGACCAGCTGGAACTCCTTCAAGGTGATATTAATCTCTTTGTCACAAGCCATGAAATTTTTGATAACTTCCTTGATTTCAGGATGACATTATGTCCCAGGATCATCTTGCATATTTCTTGTCCCATACCTGAAATGAGCCATTTCTCTATGGAGTTTTGGTTACTTACAATGGGAGATGGTATTTGAGTTCACAGTCTGGATGCTAAAGTCCACATTTAGTATTCATCATGCACCTTATTACTGTCTTCTATGATTCAGAACACCATTGTAATAAAAAGAATAAGGAGAACTAATATTTGTGGAATGTTTTCTATGTTAGAAAATATTTTATGCATCTTACATTCTGTATCTTATTTAAACATCAGGACCTCATGAGACTGACATCCTATTATTTCCACTGTATAGTCAAGAAAACTGAGACACAGAGAAGACAAATTTCCCAGGGCCATATAGTGGCTAAATAAATATATATTATACAGCTTTAAACAAATGATAAAGTTGAATATATTAAAACAATTTTTATTTAATGTATCACACTCAAGATGATGTCATATACATAAAGTAAGAGGCCCAAAGATGAATCAGATCTAATCCGTGTCCACAAAGAATGTATTTCCTAGTGGGGAACATAGATATAACTACCTAAATTATTGGAAAGAATATTTGTTGAATCTGGAAGATGAATTCAGTCATTGCAAATCCTTGATAAAAGAAAGTCCTATGCTCTTTGGGAAGATCCGCCTTTTTCTTGAGTGTGCATTTTGGAGGGAAACACACATGGGATGGTGAGAAAGAGGAAGCAAGTACATGGTCCATCAGCCTGGCTAAATCAGCCATAGTCAGTTAGAGGCCTACATATCTAAAAGACAGAGACTGGTGAGTGCTGCCTAAGAGACAGAAACACAGTGGAAATACAAAGCAGGATTGAGCGATTTTAGTTGTGGGAATCAGGGAAGTCTAAATGGAAAACGTGCTTGGTCTGGAAGGATGTGGGTTGTGTCATTGGGAAGAAGGATGAGGAAAGGACAATGCAAATTGATAGAACCTACTGGGAACAACAGTTTAGATAGTTCATCATACAAAGTCAGCTTTATTTGTGGTGTTTGTGTCTAAAAAATTAATCCAAAGAGGTAGAGGAAAGGAAGTCTACTGGAATATACAATGGTCAGGAAAAAGAGTTGTAAAGAGGGGGTATTAAACTGCATGTTTTCCTTCTCTGTTAGAAGATGGCTGGCGCTGAGTGAATAATTACTTCCTGGCCAGCTGTAGGATTAGGTGCTTTGTGTAAACCCTGAAAGTAAAGAGAATAAGGGCTGTCTGGATTATTTACTGGGTTTCATTATCAAATTATTTGGAGAGACCTAGAAACTAGAAGATAATGGAAGGTAGATGATTTTAAAAAATTTAAATGAAAAGAAAACAAAATTTAAAGATTTAAGCCAGAATCTGTTGATATAAAGTCAAAGTCAGTTAGTTACAGATGTTAATGTTTCTCCTCTGAAATGAAAATATTAAAGTATAGGATATTGATTGGATGCTTAAAGATGTTTCAATATCAGATGCAAGTGTTTGGGGCTGATAGAGAAAGACCCTGTGTCACATGATATTTTTGTGGGGTCAAGTGGTAGAAAATCAGAATGAGAAAACTTTCTTAGGCATTACGTATCATAAAGCAAGACATCTTTACAAAAAACATTTTGCATTTCATCCACTGACTTTTCCAAACTGTCAGTGTCTTGTTACTTTCAGACTAAACTGAAAAGGTTTCTACAAATTTCTAGAGTGAATATAAAATAGTTATTCATCCTCTCATCTGAGTAGAGTTCCTTATGACTTGATAGTACTGAGTTGGAATAACCGAATATTTTTTGCAAGAACAACAGTAATCAGTCTTTCATTCTACTGTTTAATTTTGGATAACATTAATAATACCAGGGAAGCAGACTTGGCCCAATGGTTAGGGCATCCGTTTACCACATGGGAGGTCCGCAGTTCAAACCCCGGGCCCCCTTGACCCGTGTGCAGCTGGCCCATGCACAGTGCTGATGCGCGCAAGCAGTGCTGTGCCACGCAGGGGTATCCCCTGCGTAGGGGAGCCCCACATGCAAGGAGTGTGCCCCGTAAGGAGAGCCACCCAGCGCGACAGAAAGTGCAGCCTGCCTAAGAATGGCGCTGCCCACATTGAGAGCTGACACAACAAATGACGCAACAAAAAGAAACACAGATTCCCATGCCGCTGACAACAACAGAAGCAGACAAAGATGACGATGCAGCTAATAGACACAGAGAACAGACAATGGGGGAGGGGGGGAGAAGGGGAAAGAAAATATATAAATAAATCTTTAAAAAATAATAATAATAATACCTGAGTCTGTTCTCTTTATAAAAGTAAAACTTTTCATGTAAGAAAGTATCCTTTCATCAATATTTAAAATTACAAATCTATCCCTGGCTCATCAGTTCTTTATAATCAATATTGAGCTTTCTCTATGCAATTACATACATAAAAATGTACCCATAGAAAAGATGTAGTACGTTTTTGGTGTAAGGGCATGTTTTGAAAATAATGACTTCATTCTACACATAGTGCTTTAAAATTTGCCTTTCCCAGTAAAAAATAAACCTTTAGGCAAAATCTAACTTAGTCCATATAGATTCATTCATTTTTAAAGCTGCTGGATATATCCCATACTATGGATATAGAAACTATAATAAATTATACTTATTTATCCATCTCCATATTGATATTTGTATATATTCTTTATAATATTTTACTTATAAATAATGCTGCAATCAACTCCTTCACATTCTTGTATGGGCTTTCCTTGTATTAGTCCTTTTTTTATCTCTCATGATTTGATAATTCCTTTAAAATGATGAGGACCCACTAAATTTGATAGCTAATTTTTCTACAGAGGCCAACAATATCCTTACAAGATTTCCCAAGCTTTTCCCCCTGATAAATATTTGCTGTGATTTAGCCAAACATGCTTAGGTTGGAGCTGTTGAGGCCCTGCCGTTAACTTTTGGAATAAGTTTTCTTTATTTTTCTCCTGTCCTGTTCCCAGGGCTACCTTTGTCCCAGTGGTGCAGCCAGAGCATAGAAGAGTGAGAACACTCTTTAATAGACAAAACCCATGACTCCACCCCACAATACTCATCAGAGTTTTATCCAGTATTTGATGGGGGATGACTTCATTTGGGTTGCTGAAGTGATATATCTTCTCTTAAGTTGTTATTAGAACCAGTCATTTATGATTCCTATGACTTGGGAAAATCCCTAAAGAATAATGAGTTAGTTGTTTCATGCACAATTAAGTGATTCATTCATAAAATAAGTATTTCTTAATAGTCCAGGAAGGAGTAGTAACTATGATAAGGATTTTGTTGATAGGATTATTTTTGTGGCAAGGTAATACTGCCCTGACACCTAGTACAAGGAAATAAAAAGAAAGCTTTATCTGTTCTTAGGTCTTTAACTAAAGAGTGGCCACAGAATTACTGGGTGTGAATGCTGTTGGAATCAGAAGAATGCACAAAAGACATTTCACTGTTTTGATGACATTGAACTTGCAAAATGAACTATTTCTATAATTGAGTTAGCTGCCATTGATAAGAGAGATGTTTTCTTTTGGAATATAGGACAAGTATTAAGGGTCTTCTGAACAACTCACTGACAATTCTATACAAAAACTGCTTGGTATAGTTTTTACATCTATGCAAAGCACATGATTTTGTTTAACTCTCACAACACTGACACAGTCCTGGCTAGCAGTACTGTAAAGTAGCAAGGTTAGGTGACCTGCCTTGTCATGGCTGGAAAACAACCTAAATTCTGCATTCACATTCATTTGTTCCTCATTGAATCATGCTGCCTTTTGAAAGAAATTGTATAGTCAGACAGATATACATCTTTGTATATATAAAGGGAAACCTCAGGAGTCTTGAGGTTTGCTGTGAAATTCTGTTCTACTTATCTGTTGCTATTTGACTGTCCTTAGGGTTGTAAGCTCACTCAGAGCTCACATAGAAGCATCCAGGTACTGTAAGTCAACCACTGTGCTTGATCTTTGCCTTCTTTTTGTTCTGTGCAATGAATTAGGCCTCAGGTGCATTTGACTCTGTGAGGCTCAAAAGCACTTGTATTTGCTACATCTTTGTTTTAAAAAAGGCTATTTTGTGTGTCTGTTTCCCCTTAGAATTGAGTTCCTTGCCTTCTTTTTTTTTAGACATCAAGCCTTTAATTTGATGTTTTTCTAATTCTGTGTTTCTCTTGAACTTGCTTGGTCATCCGAATCATCTGAACTACTGTGATTTCTATGATTAGGCAAGTTTAGGAAGGAATCTCAGCCTGATCAATTAGGCCTATCTTTTGGAGTTTAATTGTTGAGTCCTGTCAAGAACCAAGGTCCATAGTGTGTTCCTGCAAGAACTTGATCCTGGATTCCTCTGGGCAGTGAATGAAGTAAAACAACAAAGAAGTTAGGAGGCAAGCATTCACTTCCTCAGGATCCTTTCCAAAATCCGGAAAGGCCCAGTAAGTGTTGTGAAAAATAATAATATTTACTAATTCTTTCAACAATAATTTGAGTGCATACTATGTGCCAGGCATTTGTGCTTGGTGCTGGGGGGATATACAATTGTGAACGAGGTAATTAACATTTATGAAGTGCTTATTACGGGATGGATACAATGCTAACGGCTTTACATACCTTCTCTCGTTTAAACTTCACAACTCTCCTGTGAGGTAGGTATTAACAGCTTCGTTTTAAACTTAAGAAACTGATATTTCAAAAGTTTGAATGACTTGGCCAAAGTCAAGCATTCCAATTTAGTTGCTTGCTCTGATCTAGTAAGAAGGAGATCCAGAATTCAAATCAAGTCTGTGAGACTCAGAGCCCATGTTCCTGGTATATATATGTCTCCTCACTTTGTCCTTTCTACTTCAAACAGAGGTTCTCAACCCTGGATACAAGTTAGAATTGCTTAGGGAGCTTTAAAAAATATCCTTGCCTGGGCTTCACCCCAAACAAACTAAATAAGAATACCTCGTGGAGTCCAGGTATCAGTATTTTTCAAAAGCTCCCTGGGGGATGCTAATGTGCCGCTAAGGTTGAGAACCACTTAGAGCTTCATTAAGTGTCATCAGATAAATACTGCTTTTGCCAACCTAATAGTTTCCATTATTCTTCTGGCTTGCAATCAATTGACCGATTAAACTTTTAAAGGTTCCAAATAATTTTTCTTCTCTTTTAAATAAAGAGAAGCATGATCATTTCATGGTTATTTTAACTGGGAATTCAGAACACCCATGAGCTCCTGGATCCCTCTTTTCTGGTGAAAATCAGGGAACCTGAGGACACTTTCTCTTAATCTGATAGGGGGAAGAAAACCTTGAGACATATGGTAGCTCAAGAAAGGTTCAAGTCTACAAGTCAACCTATTTATTTTCTTGTGGTTTTGATCTTGCTCATTTGGATGCATTAGTATTTGTAGTCTAGATTAAAGTTTATCTTAAACTCTCTATGAAAAAATGAATAACCTAAAAACTAGAAAAATAGATGTCTACGTTTCCTAAAGCTGTTTGAAAGTCTTTTATGGTACTTGAATAATGCTTGTATATATTCTTAAATAAACTTTTACAGAATTCCTGATTTCATGCTTTCAACAGAAATATAGATTATGTGGTCAGTAATATCTTGCTTTTATGAAGATGGTAGTCTAATAAATAATTGACCCTTCACTAATTAAGAGGTTAGCCCTATCTTTAGTTAGTGTGTTTCTCTTGTCCTCTGAGAGTTCTTCTCAAAGTGTCCACATCAAATATTAAGAGTAAATGGATAGTTCAATTAATCACAAAAATTATGGCTCATAAAATCTCTAGAAAAGGAGGGACATGGAAAATAAATGTGGAGTCACTGTATTTCAACAGTTTTGAGGCACATCTGTGATAAGAATAGATCAGGGGTTCCAAGAAATGGAAGATATTTTAAACCAATGAGTTTAAACAACCCTACTGAATAATCAGTGGCCTTATCTCTGTTATTCAACAGTCAGCTATCCATGCTGACTGGACAGGTGAACCATAAAGTTCCATTGGAGTCAAGAGTCATTTTAGACTATTACTAGAACAAGTCATTACCAAAAAAAAAAAAAAAAAAGTAATAGAGGGAAAAAAAAAACAAACATAAAGAAAATCATGAAAAATGGCCTCCTCTTTTACATTTCCACATAGGTGATCTCCATACCAGGAGATGAACTTGAACTTGAACTTGGTTGGGCGGGAGACGGACCTGGTTGGGCGGGAGACTGGAGCCCCTCAGAGAATTTGGGATTCTTCCATTTTTACTGGGAGGGTTGGCAGGTATAACATGTGTTGTTATGTGAGTCCATGAGAGCCTTCGGGGTCATAACTCCCTGCCTCGCCATGTGGTGGGGAGTCAGTCTCGCTCACTCCGAAGCACTCAACTGATTTCTGTCTGTGGCTTACCCATGAACAGTGGCTTGGAAGTGTCAAAGCATGAGAAGCATGCGGTGGAACAGCATGTGCTGCCATCATCTCCTACTTGCTTCTGCATGGGAGAAATGGTGGGTTTTCTGCCTCTGAGCTCAGGTGTTTCCGTCTTTTGCTACAGAACTCACTGAAGGCTTCAAATCGGAAGAAGAAGAGAACAAGCTTTAAAAGAAAGGCCAGTAAAAAAGGAACTGAAGTAAGTTTTTCAGGTTTATGTTCCAAGGAAACCCAACTGTCTTTCCATAGCTTGCTCTGCCCTACGTGACCTGGTCCAAGTTTTTTGTTACGATGTATCTCTTTCTAGTTACTTCCTCTTTCACTACACTCTAGCCACACTGGGTATTCTTTCTGTTCTTCAGGGAAAAAAAAATCTAACCTTGTGTTACCTCAGAACATTAGCACTTTCTTGGAACTTTTGTCCCAGGGGGTTGAAAATAAGGATGATAACAGCTAACATTTCCTGAATATTTAGCTTGTGTAGAATAAAATAAAAAACATGGCTTAATTCTCAGGGGCAAATTATAGCTCAGGATAATTTCTTCTTTGCTTAATATGGGATGTTCTATTGTGTGTAAGTCCTGTGAGATAAGATGTAGGAATTGGGGCACAGGGCGGAGAAATGACAGTGGTGGCGGTGGTGGTGATTTTCCACTTCCTTGGCTTTGGGGCCGTATTTCTAGGCATGTGAGTATGTCTCAACAGTGCTGCTTCCTTCTTTCAGCAGGAAAGCAAAGGCCGTCCTTTTGTGATAAAACCCATCTCTTCTCCTCTCATGAAACCTTTGCTTGTATTTGTGAACCCCAAGAGTGGAGGCAACCAGGTGAGTCATTTTTCATGAGTTCAACTAAGAGGCTTCAATGAGTTCTTGAAAAACGTGGTATCCAACTCCAATTAAAATAGCACCCCAAGGACTCCCAATATTAGAAGAGAATCAGTTTCGCAGGAACAGGTTATTGTTGCTCCATTATGGGATAGCCTTACACATCACAGAACTAGGAATAACTTGGAGGTTCTATAATCTACACCTTTCCCTCTACATAAGACTGTACCTGTGTCATAGAAGACAAGAGAGGTTCAATTATTTGCGTAATAGAAAGGCCAGGACTCAGGAATGATTTTGAGAAGGAAAAAATGATTTATTGATGGCCGGCTGGGCTCGGGAGCTTTCTGTTTCAAACCCAAGCCCAGAACAAGATCTTTGAGTTCTTTTTTTTTTTTTTTAAAGATTTATTATTTATTTATTTCTCTCCCCTTCCCCCTGCCCCCCCCCCCCGGTTGTCTGCATCTTCTTTGTCCGCTTCTTCTGTTGTCAGCAGCATGGGAATCTGTGTTTCTTTTTGTTGCGTCATCTTGTTGTGTCAGCTCTCCATGTGTGCAGCACCATTCCTGGGCATGCTGCACTTTCTTTCGCACTGGGCATCTCTCCTTACGGGGCGCACTCCTTGCACATGGGGCTCCCCTATGCGGGGACACCCCTGTGTGGCACTGCTTTCCTTGCGTGCATCAGCACTGCGCATGGGCAGCTCCACACGGGTCAAGGAGGCCCGGGGTTTGAACCAGGGACCTCCCATGTGGTAGACGGACGCCCTAACCACTGGGCCAAGTCTGCCGCCTTTGAGTTCTTTTTATACAGAGAGGAAGGGCCAAATGGTTCTTTTGTTTCAGTGCTCAGTAGACTTGAATTAGCATATATCTTCCACATCCGAGGTAAGCTTTTAGCATGGACTTGGTACATTCCAGATAAGCTTTTAGCACATTTGGTTTGCATTTGCCCTGAATATTTAAAATTTATAGAGTTTGCATTGATAAACTGCTTCTTTGGGACTAGAGTCATTGCCATGGTCACCAAGGGCAGTGCTGCAGCCTCTTACTGTCCCACACCCACAGATCAGGACACATACAGTTTAGGTTATCTACGAAGAGATGAGCAGCAGCCTCCCACCCATAGCCCACATCACCTGAAGCACTTCAGAAACTTAGCTGCAGGAGAGCTTCAGGGGAGCAGATATAGCACAAGTGGTAGAGCACTAACTTCCCATGTGCAAGGTCCTGGGTTTGATCTCTAGTACCTCCTAAAAACAAACATGAAAAAACCAGCTCTCATTGGGGAGCAGATATAGCTCAAGTAGTTGAGCACCTGTTTCCCATATAGGACGTCCCTAGTTTGTTCCCCAGTACCTCCTAAAACAAAACAAAACAGAAAACTTAACTGCAGACATTTTTCTTATAGGTTTTCAAGAAAGGCCATTTTGGAGGTTTTTGTACATAATATGCTTCAGGATTTTTCAACTCTTATAATTAGGAAGTCCTTTACCAATTTTATTTATTTCTTCCTGTTGTAATTTTCACCCAACTACTTTAGTCCTTGTCCTCAGAGTAAAGAGGGAATTATGACTCATCATCAACTACAATCATTAACAATAAATACCACCAATACTATTCATTTAGACTTTGCCCCAAATCTACAGTACAAGTAAATACTAACCTCATTTGAGCACAAAAAAAAATAGCCTCAGAGGAGATAAGTTATAAACCTAAAGTGACCCTGCTCTTTAAAGGACAGAATTTGTTCTAGAACCCAAATCTATATTTCCTCATCCAATTCTTGCCTAGTCCACAGGGCTTATCAGTAATCTATTGAGGTTTTGATTTTCTTTTCAATATTTTCACAGGACTTGGATGATAAAATATTTTCTCTGACCATTAAGCTAAGTGCACATATTCATTTGAGACACTATTCCTTGAAGTTTCACACTGCACAATTAAGGATTTGAAATGCTTGGGTCACCAGATTCAAAGAGGAAAATCACAAAATTAGGATTGACCCAATAGCCAAAGAGGTTTTATTACTAATGCTAATGAGCATTTTCTGCAATGCATTAATTACCATAAAGCTTTTCTTATGGGAGATTATAATTTAAAGAAAATCTTATTCCTTCTTTGCTCCTTCAAAATTCTTGAGAGCTTGCTCTGTTTAAAAAAAAATCTATTCACACTGTAGGGAATGAGGAAAAGAAATGTTAAAAACAAGGAAACAATCTATTTCAACATCCTGTATTTTTAAAAGTTGGTGAGTGATGAACTTTATACTACACAGATTGTGGTTCTGAGGCATTGTCATAGAGCATGACCTGGGAAAGGGTTTCTCAGGGCTGATGATCACTTTACCCTAAAGCATACCCAATCTCTTGGTCTGATATCCCTTGTGACGCCTAGAAGTATATGGTTTAGAACCACGGAACAGAGCAAAGCTAGTGTAATTGGCCCTGTGATTTTGGCCACTTAAGCACCACATGTTAATTAATACCACATTTATTTTATCATGACAGCCATTATATAACAACATTTATGAAATCATTACACAATTTTTTCTAGTGGTCATGATGTGCTGCAGGGCAATCAGGAGGTTGTAGGTGATCCCCCTGCCTTTAAGATACTAGCTGCCTATAAGGAGCTGACAATTCAATTATTATATAGTCTGTTCCATTCCAATTGATGATACAGGGACTTCAGAGATTATCTGATGTTGCTTCCTATTTTCACTAAATAGAAAACAGGCCAAGGAAGCTTAGGTGAGTTTTCTAAGCACTCTTATTTGTTAATGACATAAAAAGGGAAAATGGGAAAAATAATTCAAACAACATTCACTGTATGGAAATTCTAAATTGAGTGGATCAGACTGCAAGGGATATGAAATTTCAGAGGAAAGGGGTGACTGGGGAGTGAGAAGGAAATAATGTCTTGAAAGAAGATAAAAAAGAAGTTGGACATTACTTGGCTATGCAGATGATGGAAGACTGGAGGTCTTCCTTCTCTGCATCGTGGCAAATTCCATTCATACTTCAAGACCCAGGGGGCCCTTCTGAACCATTTCTTCAAGTGAATCACTCTGTCCACTCTGCTCCCGTAGCCTTTGGTACATACCTGTATTATGCCAATTGTAATGTAATTTCTCTCTGTGAGTTTGCATTGTTTGGCTATAGGTGCCACAAAGTCAGGGACTACACCTTTGAAACTTATGATTCCTACTACATGGCACATGGTAGTAAACAAATATTTGTATAATAAACAATATGGACAGAAGCACATATGTTGTGATGAAAACAACTCACTTAGAGGTCAGTATAGTAGTAGAGCCTGCACATTAAGTTACCTGAAATGTGGCTAGATAAAGAGAGTGAAACAGCCCAATGGAAGAGTCTCTTGAAAATTTGGCTGAGGATTTTGGATCGTGCAATGGAAACTAGGTATTATTTACTCCTTAAAGTTTTTAGTTTTTAAAAGCATTTTTTTGAGCAAAGGATTAATATGAATGAAACATCTTTAAGGACATTTAATTTGGCAAATTAAGAACATCTTTTAGGAGATTATTCACATAACGGAGGCATAAAATGGATGCATGGATGGATGGATGAATTAAAATACATAAAGGGAAGTAAAACATAATGGTCAGTGTTTTACAGCAGATTATCTGGACAGGGACTTTGTTATTGGTGAGTATTAAGGAGAGGGAACAATTGTTTTGGGGAAGAGGCTGAGATGTGCTGAAATTGATGATACTGAAATTAGTGAGATAGATTTGTGAAAATATCCAGTTATTAAAGACAAGAAATTTAAATGACTTACATGCTATCATTGTACCCAATTTTTTGGCTTATAAATATATTGTCCTAATGATTTTATTTCCAAAATGTCTAGGACTCTCAGAGGATAGCTAACCAAATATTTAGATAACTTCAAATTTCCAAATGCTTCTTCTATAAAATAAAATTCTTTACTAAGCCTAGCAAATATAAAGAACATTGTTTGCAAGCACACCATGAACGGTGGAGCTAACTATAAAGAAATCCAAACACCTCTGTCCAATTAAAGTCATTCAAACTAATCTCTAAGTGCTTCATTTACCTCTGAGTCTACTCTAGTGTCAGTCTTGAAAGCACAGCTGAATCCCCTTAATTGCAGTGAGTGAGATGATCAGAGATGATCTAACTAGTTTATTAGGTAATTGTAGCATGCCCTTAGCCTTGCAGATGAGGGTTAGATTCAGTCATATAATGGGGAGTTTAAGTGATCTCCGTTTGACAAAACATAATCAGAGAAAAGGAATTTATCTGCTTTTCCTCTCTGACCCAAATGAGCCATGTTTGGGACAAAAAGGAAAAGGAAAAAGGGAGGGAGGGAGGGCAGTAAGAACAAGGTGAGTAAAACATAAGAATGTAAAAGTGAGGCACTGCACCCCTTCTCACCTGAAGTGTCTCCTGGAGCTTTCTCTCCTCAAGCCTTACATAGTATGATGTTCTGTTTTAAGAGGGGAGACCACTGACTTTTATCTACCCACCTCACAGACAAATTAAGAAATATGACCTCTGCATCTTTTCAAGATCCTCAGTCATAAGAATATTTAAATACCACTCATCAGAATTATTATTTGGAAAATTTTAGTCCTCAGAAATCAGTATTCAGTTTCAGGTAAATTCTATTTGGCAATGTGACTCCTATTCCCTTCTCATAATCCATTAGCTTTCTTTTTTTTTTTTTTGGTAAATAGGAAACACTGAGGTACTTGTTAAAAATGAGGATTCTAGGGGCTCCCCTTAATCTGACAGAGTGGGTGTCCAGTGAGTCCTAGGAATTTCAATGTTGACAAGAACCTTAAGTAATTCTGCTTGTAGAGCATATTTTGAGAAATGTCATCAGAATAATTTCCTCATCTCTCAGAATACCTGTTGCCTGCATGAGTAGCACAGCAGGTCACAATTCCTTTGAGGTTTGAATTTCTTTGGAAAATATCTTTAAAACTGCTCATCCTTAGCTTAGAGCAGTGGTTCTCCATCCTGGCTGCACATTAGGATAATCCAGGCAGCTTGAAAATAAAGCTATGTTTGCCCCACCCCAGACCAGCTAAGTCAGAACATCTGAGGTAGAAACTGAAAATTGGTATGAGCTCCTGGTGGATTATTTTCCTATGTTGCTACTGTTAAGAACCTCTGACTTTTCTGCTCAGCCGTTAATGTGCATGTGACTTGTTTGGGGATCTTGTTAGCGTACAGCTTCTGATTCAGTAAGTCAGGTTGGGGCCCAAGATTCTGCGTGTTAAAGTGCTCCCAGGTGAACCTGAAGGTGCTGGCCCATGGACCACTTTGATGAGTAAGGAGTTATTATAATCATGGCTGAAACACTTACTTTAGTAAAGCCTGATTTTTTTGTCTGTTAATAATTTACTAATTCCACTCACCTGCTTTTAGATAGAAAGTACTCCCACTCTTCTGTAAGCTTCCAACTTCGGTTTGTTTTAAACTGGAAAGCTCTTCTTTGAAAAAAGGTCAATGTTGCCCTCTGCTGGCAAGAAAAGTACCTGCAACTTTTCTCCACGTGTGTGGAAGGAAAATCTGAACCTTTTTTATTTCCAGCAGTTTCCAGGAATATATTGGGATGAATACATACAGGAACTCCTTCTATGTCCTTCTTTTAAATAATTTCAGATACTTCATGTAATTTTCTCTTTGTTTCTCCAAATTCTTTCAGTGGGCAATGAGACTGAGTACTTTGAGAAACCTTAGAGGTTAACAGCACTACTGTAATTTTTAGCATTTGAATTATTTTTGCTAATACCACTGGAATCAGGGGCCAAAATATCAGCTTTGAGTGACTCCTCCTATGGAGAAGAGGCAGTAAGTGAAAGTTAGTGTTTTCTCCAACCCAGCCTCTCTTCTGCATAGAAACCTGAAGAATAGAGAAATTAGGTCCCTCCCTTATATTTAGGTCTGTTTTATCTTCAAAACTTTCTCTTCTTTGATGACCCTGACTCACTAGAAACTTTCTGTCTATGTCTCATAGGCCTTCCTGTATGGCTTTCAATGTGCCTTCTTTTGCTGAGCTTCTTTTCGGGCCCCACATTGGGCGACAGTTGCTGAGATCAGCTCAGTGATAGGTTGGCTCGAAGGGAAGGCAATGCAAAATTTACAGAAATAAAGGACAGAGAGAGACACAAGAGAGGAGATAAAGATGGGACCAGGTGACTCACAGCTCTTGAAACTGAGAGCCTCAACTGTTTGCTATCAGAACTGCAACATCATCAACAATAATAGGTAACAACGGCAACATCTACAATAGAACAGGTGTAACATTTACAATAAGGAACAGGTCATGCAAAGTTCAAATTCCTTTGGGATTATTTGGAACCCGTTTGAAATAATTACTTCCTAAAGTCTTCCTCTTACAAACTTTTCTGTTCCTCAGGCCTTTCTTATTGTCTGGGCAGCTGTTTCCATGCTCTAGGTAATGCCTCCACGATGTAAACCAACACTTGCTTAGTAACATGTTGGAATGTTTCAGGTTACATTAGAGTTACAAAGCTTTGTTGAAGATTCATATGCTTATCTAAGCTGACCAATTCTTAGTTGCTTCTGTGTACCCCAAATTCATTTTCATTGTTTTCCTTTATGACAAATTCAGATCACTGCCTCTTGAGAGCAAGATCTTCTCTGACTGGCTGATCTCCCTCTTACCCCACCTAAAACTCTGTCTGGCTCAAAGTAGGTGAATGAATGAATCATGTTCATTTCCCTCTAAAAATATCTACCCACTTTTTGGGAAACTGTATTCTCCTACCTGACCCCATTCTTAACATTGGAAGCTGGAAGGAATAATGTTTTATTGCCCTTAGGAAGACCTAACCCTTAGAATATCTAAAATAGTTTTGTGGCCAATGAGGTATGATATCTATGACAGCGTGGATGAGACCTTTTTTCAGGGTGTGTTGGGTTGAACTGTAGACTATTTTTTCACTTAGAGAAAGCTAGACTCTTGCACATAACTAGACTTTTGTGTTTGAGCATATTGAACGTGAAAAGTGCGAGAGTTTGAGACTTATTAGTGAATGACAATTATGTAAATGCCTGAGTGGATTTAGCCCTGCCAGAAAGAAAGAAATTATTCTTTCCTCGTAAATTAGTATTTGCTAAACCATTCCATTCTATTTAATAAGTCACTTTATTGTAAAGCACTAAAATAGCTTATCCTGGTGATAGCAGCAGAGTTAATAGAATTCTCTGAAACGTGTGAGTTAGCCATTTAGTCTCTGCACACCAAGACTCATTTAAAACAATGCAATGCTTTCATTCATGGTCTCACTATTATTGCTAGTGAATATTATATTTTGGGAAAAAAGAGATTACTCTTTAGAAGATGTCATTGTATTTTAGCCTGAATGTGCCTACTGATACTATGTCTGGCTAGTCCACTTACCCCTGCACAGCTCCAGAAGGCTCTATTCCCATAGAGTGCAGTGTAAATGGCAAATCCTAGAGCTGTTCATTTCACAACCTGACAGCTTTAATTAATAGCCTTTCCTCAAAAGGATAAATTGAGAAAATTAGGTGTTCTGACTAACACATATTGAAAATGAGCAAAACCAAATCTGTGGCCACTCAAATCTTTTAGAGAAATTTTAGGTTAAGAAAAACAACCTCCCAATGCTTTTTATTTTCGGAAAGGTGTTAATTACCGAATATTGAATGCATACTAGAAGAAGCTGAAATTGAGATGTACACTCCACTGTAGCCAAAGGTGGAAAGGAATAATTAACATCAACAATTCATATTGCTCCAGGAATCTAAAACTGGGAAATTCATTTTCTAGTAAGACAGTTGGGTAATTTTTAATAAATTGTTTAGTTGTTAAAATGATTCTAGTGTTACCTGTTAAATATAAAAGCTTATTTGAGGAAATGCCCAACTGACTTGATAGCAAGGCTAGGTTTGATCCAGCATTTAGTCAGTGTTATGTATCTAAATCTCTATCTGAGTTTGATGGGAAGCAAAATGTGTCTTTTGGTGAAACTGAAGGATTAGCTGTGATAATTAAAGATAGAATATTATTGCTAAAATTATACAAGCACAAGATAAAGCAGAACTTTTAAATTACAGGTTAGGATATGTGAAACAATAGACCCACATCGGCCTCAGAAAAAACTGGCATAACAATGTGATAATTATAAACTACACTCTAGCCCTCACATCCTCAAGTGTAATTTAATGAATATATTAACAAGGAGCAAAAGGAACTAACGTTTACAAAGAAGGGGACTAACATTTATGAAATCCTATTTTGTGCCACATGCTGTGTTAGATACAAAGCTATTACATGTTCATTTCAGTCTCATAATCTCCCTGCTAGGTAGATATTGCCCTCCTAATTAATATACTGAATTTCTGCAAGATTAAAAAATGCTCATGACTACCCTTTTGAAACGTCCAAGTTAGTTTTGACTCAAACTCCATGCTATTTCCACTATACAAGCATAACTCTTACATACAGCAATTAAATATACAAACTTAGCAATATTTTAGGATAGAGCGATCATGATATGTATTAAAGAACCTTAATTACAAGCAACAAACCTGTTCAACTGATCAAATATTATTTGCTATGGTTGATAATGACCTAAAAATGAGGCATTAAACATGATTTTAAAGCTCTTTTAACATTACATAATAAAAAGGTCCTTTCATTTCTTGTTCCCTCAATCCACTTTAAGAAATTATCTCCAGAACTAACTTTTATCTACCATGACGATCATCTGTAAAAAGTCCACAATTACTTAAAACACTCCAAAAATAATGTGAGAGGAAACCATTTTTCTTGGACAAGGTAAACCTTTAGAGACATGGAGGTGGAGAAATGTCAAAATAACCTAAGGAAATTATGTATTTTATTTTATTTTTTAAAATTCTCTTCCCTTTCACCCCCTTCCCCCCCTTCCCTTCCCTTCCCTTCCCTTCCCTTCCTTCCTGCCCCAGTTGTTTGTTCTCTGTGTCCATTTTACTGTGTGTTCTTCTTTGTCCGCTTCTGTTGTTGTCATTGGCATGGGAATCTGTTTCTTTTTGTTGTGCCATCTTGTGTCAGCTTTCCGTGTGGGCGGCGCCAGTCTTAGACAGACTGCACTTTCTTTCGTGCTGGGTGGCCCTCCTTACGGGGTGCACTCCTTGCACGTGGGGCTCCCCTATGCGGGGGGCACCCCTGCATGGCAGGACACTCCTTGTGAGCATCAGCACTGCGCATGGGCCTGCTCCACATGGGTCAAGGAGGCCCGGGGTTTGAACCACCAACCTCCCATGTGGTAGACGAACGCCCTAACCACTGGACCAAGTCCGCTTCCCTGTATATTTTATAAATAACTGTGAACCTGTAATACTTTTGTTTCCATTAAAAAATTTAATCAAATTACACTTAGCTAATACCACCCATGTTTCATATTATGCAAAGACAATAGCAATCTGAATCAAAAGCAAAAATTGTTTCCTTACATGGATTCCATACATTAAGTAAAACTAAAAGATACTATTTATTAAGCACTTATTGCATGTCAGGCATTATGTTGTGTGCTCCTCAGATTTACCAAATTTAATCCTTGCAACAATTTTATGAACTAGACATTCTTGTCTCCATATTACACAGATGGAAGCCGAGCTTAATGAGATTAAGAAACGTGCTCAGGGTCACACAATAGTTAAACCATTGTCTAAGATGGACTCAAATTTATGTATATCCATCACCAAAGGCCAAGATTTTAACAACTTCTCTATACTGTTTGTAATTGGATGTTGTTTTAGATACCAGGATTTGTTTTCATTTTTATATGAGTAGTTAATATTTGGAAATTTCTTCCCATTGTTGTGATTTTTCCTTACAGGGAACCAAAGTCCTACAGATGTTCATGTGGTACCTGAATCCACGGCAAGTCTTTGATCTTTCCCAGGAAGGGCCCAAAGATGCGTAAGTTTGGAACTACCCTCCATGTTTCACATCTCTTTCAGGCAAGAAGGACTTTCTGCTTTGAGGTCCAGCTCCATTATTTGATTTCCCTGTGAAATAATTTCTGACCATTTCTCCACTAGGTTCTTACCTGTACTCTCTTTTCTTTAAAACTTCCCCTACTACTACTACTTCCCTACTACTCTTCTTGGGCTACTTCCCTTGAGGACATATCTTCTCAGTTGTTAAGCTGGTGAATACGTTAGTGTTCATTGCTCGTGTACATACAATTGTACGTATCGGTATGTCTGTAATTTGAGGGAGAACCATCATTTTTCTATGTATGAATGTACAACTTAGGAGGTAAATGTGGATGTATCTCTATGGAGGGTGGTTGTATTTGTTTGTGAACATGCTCATTTGTATGGATTAGAGACTGTGTGCGTGCGAGCATGTGCTTTCATGTATGTAATTGAGAGAGACTATTTCATTGATTATACCATTGTGGGGGTATTTTAATCCCTGCTCTTTAATCCCTTGTGAGCTTCTCAAAATATTATCTGTTTTCGTTAGAAATGTTGAGACATAGAGAAAGTTATTTTTATTTTTTTGAGGCGGTACTGGGGATTGAACCTGGGACCTTGTACATGGGAAGCAGGTGCTTAACCACTGAACAGGCATAGCTTTCCATGTACAAGATCCAGGGTTCAATCCCCAGTACCCTCTAAAAAACAAAACAAAGCAGAAATAGAGAAATAAAATCTCAATATGGATAGCTTATATCCTATTTGATAGAGGGAGAGGTATATTTTTGCTGTTATCTGGTTCCCTTTTATAACCCCATCTCTTAAGATAGTTTGAATGTCACTTGATAAACATTAAAATTTAAGTATGCTACAATGATGGGGGAGGTTGTTGGTATGGGAGGAGTGGGGTGGGGGTGTCAGGGGTGTACGGGAACCTCTTATGTTTTTTTTTAGCATTTCTTGTGATGTATATATCTTTAAAAAAATACAATTTACAAAAATGATGGGGTGAGGGTTGGGAGTGGGTTGTATGGGAACTTCTTATGTTTTTTAATGTAATGTTATTTGTGATCTATTAACTTTAATAAAAACAGTATAAAATTTAAGGGATATCAATTAATTTTAAATAAGTAGCAATATCAGAAGCATAGAAATGTCAACTCCAATAGATTCTAAATAAATAGTATTCCTGTCTGAAATGGATAAATTAATCATTTCAAGTGTACAGGAGAACATAAAATATGAAAGTTTATTTCTGCTGCTGTTCTCTTAATCTATGAATTTCTTTGCCAGTATAGTTTTCTGTAGGACTTTGTTGTTGTTTTTTTATTTGGATGTATTAAGACAAATCTATAACCCTGACTTTTGCCTTTTTAGATGTTTATTTTCCTTAATATTTTATCATTTTAACTAGACTTAAGGTACATAGGCTTCATTAGGGCACCATGAAGAAAATGGTAGAACATGAAATATCTTCAGAAAAGAATTATTTGATTTAAATAGGTAATGTTTTCTAGAATAGAATCACTAACAGCTTCACTTAAGCAAAGGTTTAGCAGGGTTGGTATCATCGCTTATTTATTTTTGCAGCAGCCACATGAAAGATAAAATGATCAAATTTCAGCAGACAAGTTCAAAATAAAGAAAAATCAATGAATTTCTAACTTTGGTTTGGAGCATTTGAGAGGAGTTGTGAGTGTGAGTGAGTGAGTTCAGAGATAAATGAAATTGTGGGTGTTGTACTAATGATAGTGGGGTATCCTTCTTCTGTCACTCCCTGAAAAAGGTTTCCTAGGGTTAAGATTGGGAAGTGTAAACTTGAAAAATAAATAGATCAAGGACAAGCTAATAGTGTGCATGGGGAAGTTATATAAGGACTATTGATTACCAATTAATGATGATTTCTCTTGAGAAAGGAGAGGGGAGAGTGAGGGAAATAAAAGAAGAAAGTCAGAGCCAATGAGGAAAATAATGTGCTAGGAACTAATAAGGAAAACAATATGTTTTGATACTTTAATAGGAATTATGGAAAATAAAACTTTAGTACATCCTAAATTCCCATTCCAATGCTGGTCATTTAAAAATAATATTTGTTGCCAACCTCTGATGGAATTGGTGAAGTCAGTCCTCTGATGGTTACTTGGTAACTTGTTTTGGTAGCATTGTCATTCTTATAACCATACATGTTTGACAATGGACACCCTGCTCCTATTTACCATGTGTTTTATCTTTAGTGTATCCAGTAGTGTGCACTTCTATTTACTCATTTTTATTTCCTCTACAGTCTTGAGCTGTATAGGAAAGTACCGAATCTGCGAATTCTGGCCTGTGGTGGGGATGGAACGGTAAGTCTTTGAAATAGAATCCAATTCTTTTCATTATTTCTTCCATCTTTCTTAGACTTCCGTATGGAAGTTCTCTTTCTTCAATCATACCTTACTGTCTTTCCAGTTCCCTAAGACACATGCCTCTCTATGTGTGAATCATAGCCCCTGAGGACTGGAAGGGACTTTATTCTTATCCTCATGGACACATACTTGATCCTTCTAAATTATATTTACTCCCTGAGCTATATTATATCCTCTCCTGTTCTTCAAGAGAAGTATATGGTCAAATCTTTAGATGTGATGATTATAGATGTTGTTTTAATAATGTGAGCTGACCTATTTCCATTCGTTCTTGTATTTGATGTAATAATTATTAAGGAGAAATATACAGCCACATTTGAATTACTGTATTTGTTTACTAGTGGAAATAAATCTCAGAATTATGACTAACATTGATTTGCTTTAAAGGTCATTGGTCCAATTTTTATTCAATTCTTTCTGAAGAAAAGATGCAATTGGACTGTAGTTTAATATTACAGATATATTTTCCCATTTTCTTTGTCTCATCTGTTTCTCATTTTGGCCTTTACTTATCTTGATATATTTAGCAAAGGTAAAAATTGAGAATTGTGTTACTTAGATTCTCATACTGAGAATCTTTTTCTGGGTTTGGAGTTTGCCCCCACGGGATCTAGGATTTTATTATGAGCTACCTTTGGTTGTTCTCTAATCTCTCTAAATAGAGTGTTTTATTCTCAAAGGTAACAATGAAATAGTATCTTTAATAGCACCATGCAGCATTGGATGCTCATTATATACTAATAAATGTTACTAGAATGAAATAGAACTGTGATTCCTCTGGTCCCTCAAGATACTCTGTGAGGAAAACACATTTTTCAGTTGGGTAATATTGCATATGGTATTTATCATTTATCATTCTTGGGCAGCCGCAATGCATGTAAATAGCTTACAAAATTTGCTATGAAGTCTTACAACAAAGAAGCCAGACCTATTTAACTTTGTTTAATTCAGTGTTTCCAAAATTATCTCAACATGGGATCTTCCCTCTCCTAATCCAGTTGAATTTCAACCAATTATAGTATTCTAGGTATAAATACACTAACGTGGAATTTTCCCAACTTCTTTTAATACGAGTTATATCCAAACTAATCCTATAGAACTAGACCTACTATGGTCTTCCCAGCTCAACCATCCCATGGTTAGTTATTTTTAAAAAAAGATAAACTCATTGTGACCATTTACTACAGTTTTTCCTAATTTTAGAATCTACTTTCTTATATCAGTTCAAGATTCCACTCATTTCTTTCATCTTCCTCCAAATCTTAGTGACGGCAGCAGACAAGCTTAGAATTCTCCCGATATCCTGAATTCATCTTACTCTTTCTTAACTTAAATAATCATGATCTCTAATTACCCATTGTATCTCCGTATCTTGGACTTCATTGTCGCATGGTGTGCTCCACCTCCCAAACCTCCCCATCATCCCTGATCCTCCCCATCCCCTCTCCCTCTTTCTCCTTGCTTTCTTCTTCCTCTGCCCTACTCACAGGTATGTGTAGGAGACACCTTGCTAGATTATGTGATAGTGAGGCATTCTCTGCAATTAAGTATTTGAAGACATGGGATTTTCAGAGCATAAAGGATAGAGAAGAGAACAAGTTCAGACACTTGTAGGAGTAGGAACCAAAGTCCAAAAGGAAAATGAAAAGATAGAAGTAGAAGGACAGCTAATGGTGTATTCTGTCAGGAAAGCAAACTGAAAGAGAAGTTTCAAGTAGTGGTTATATCCTTAAGGAGAGAATGAAGAATTACCATTGAATTTACAAAGGAGGATATACCTGGTGGTTTTTCAAAAAAGCACTTTCAATAGAGTGTCTGGGATAAAAACAAAAAAGTGAAACTTGGTACATCCCTACTGAACTCCTAAGGGCTGAATCCAATTTCAGTGTTGATTTTTATAAATACTCCCTGGTATCATGAAATTCACCTTTCTCCTTGCCATGTAGAGTATGTGGCTCTCCTGCTTTTCTCATCCATTCTTTTCTAACATCTTTTCCTTAAATGTACCGTAATTAAGGGGTATTCCACAAAGCTAAACTTTGCTTTTTTAAAAAAATGTTCTAGCTACTTTTTTCTTTAGAGACCACATCTATGTTCCTAACTTCAGTTCTCACATCCTTCTACATAACTCACAAATGCATTAGACATTTACACTCAAGTGTTCTACAATCACTTGCAACAGGCATGTAGTAATTTATTTACCCTTGAGTTGGTAAATACTTTTGGACTCATTATTTCTGTCTGTAATAGTGTCTTTAGTGCAATTACCCACAGTCAAAACTTTGGTTATCTTGTGTCTTATGTGAAACCAGTTTTTATTTTACTTAAGCTCATTAAATAAGGTCTTTTGTGAAAAATACATGGGCTTTATGAAATGTTTATCAGGATATATGATGGATATAATTAGTTTTATTGGTTTAAAATATGACTCTTATTTTTGGGTAGAGACAGTTTATGTAAAGAAAAGGTAGCCTGAAGAAGAAAAAATGCTGGCTTTAGGCAAGTGAAGTGCAATTTTCCAGGGTATCAGGTATGTATTTGACAAACCATTCAGCCACTATGTAGTGAGTGTATCTATCACAGTAGAAGCCATCAGAATTCTGTCAGTATAGTGGCAGGGCTCAAGGAGGAATCAGAAGTGGAATCTTTTTGACTGCCTGGAGTAAGGAGAAATTAAACTTTAATCATAAGTGCATGGAATATTATTTATTATGGAGAAGTTCCACATTAATTTTGGCTAAAGTTCTGAGGCTTCAATATTATACTTATTTTAATTTTATGTTATTAGAAAATATAAGTAGGCAGAATGATATATCTCTTGATATTTCACTGGGAGGTGGAAGAGTTTGGTCCTAGTTCTGGTTTTGCCACTGAACATTTCTGTGACTTTCTGCAGTACCCTCACTCTCTTTTGTGGTTTTTCTAAATCTGCAAAGGGATACATTTGAATCTCTAAGATTCTTCTTAACTATAGCATTATAATAGTATAGACAATTTGCTGTTCCAGAGACAGATAATGCAGGCCACATTTGTAATTTTAAATTTTCTAGAAGCCACTTACAAAAAAGTAAAAAGCAGATAAAATTAACTTTAATATATTTTATCCAACCCAATGTGCCAAAAATATTATCATTTCAATATATACTCAATATAAAAATTATAAATATTTTATGAAATATTTATACTATTTTTGAAATCTGGCATCTCTTTGACACTTACCGCTCATCTGGTTTGAATCAGTCATATTCAAGTGCTCAACAGCCGCATCTGCCCCATGGCAATGGCATTGGATAACCAGTTGTAGTTTTTTTGTAACTGGCTTGCATAACCTCGAGGTAGTCACTTAGTTACAAGCCCCATCTTTGAGTGTTACACTGAGCTAAAACTTAGCTAGTTCAGGAATGATCTCAAACCTTCGTTTATAAGCTAGAAATAGTCATGCTTTGGCCTTGTGGCAAATTGCATTCTCTTCCTTCCTTGGCTACATCCAAACTCCTCATAGCTAGCACCTGGCTTAAATATTTAAGCATATGTACTGAGACATTGAGGCACACATGCCCTCATTATGGCTCCATTAGGTTTAACACAAGATCCCTACCTGGCCCATGATCTTGGTGAACTGGATCAACAGGTCCACATAATTATTTCAAGCTTTTTCCAAAGCTTTAGAGTCACATTGACTTTAGCCATCCACTTTGTGCTCATTTCTTATTCACTTGCCCTCTTTCAATGTGGATACTGTCTAAATAGGCACTTCCATGTTCTCTTGATACAGCCAAGACAGGGAAAAAGGTTTTATTTTTCTTTAATTTACAGGAGTAAGCAGATCATTCCAATCCCTTTGTTCTCCCTCAGCCTCAGCTTATCTGTGTCAATGGTAAGCACATGGTATTCCCTCAAGAAATATTCATTGTCAATAATGGAAGGAATATCCTAAACTGACATTTCTATTTCAAAAGAGCTCCTACCTTGAATGTTGTCTCAATTTCTTTAGGGTTAATTTTAAACATATTTCTTTTAATAGATGGTGACTTTGTAAACTATTAGGGACAAATATAAATTAAAATATCAAAAGGAAGACTCATAGTGTAGTCAATAGAAGGTGTTACTCATCCATCAAATACTGTCTTGATGTCTTTTCAGAGTTTAGAAATGTTTCCCTCATTTTTCTCAATTCCTCCATATGAGTGTCCTTCACTTTTCTACCTGTCATATACAACTGAGTACAATTTGTTCTGCTCTGTTTGAAGAAAGTGTCAATTCACTGTCCTCCCCACCCTGTAGACACCTCTAAAATTACTATATCACAGAAGGAAAATGTTCAAAATGCACTTGAACATTCAGTGGCTGCTAAAGCTGAGAACAGACAGGTGGTGGCAGCATTGGCCAGCTGCTGCTGCGGGTTGGCTGATTTGAGACAAAACCTGGTGTTCTAGAATGCCAGCCCTGCTTTTCCTAACACAGGGAAGGAAGGGACTCTGCAAACTGGAAAATGATTTTGCCTGTTCAGAATAGCTTTCTTCAGTTCTGGTGGAAAATATGCAAGTGTTATGTGTTGCAATCAATCAAAAATGTATTTGAAATGTGCAAGATCAGCTTGTGGAGATGATTTAGGGGAATGCTTAAATCCTAGCAAACCCCAACCCAGTTCTGGAAGTGCTTACAGTCTGAACAAGCAGGGACAGGCTTCCCATTACTGGGAAGGCAGAGTCTCCAAGAACAGATTTGGGGTCTTAACTGTTTCATATAGTTTTGCTCTTATAAGAATAAAGTCACACAGTATTGCCCAAACTTTTTTGTCTCCTGTTATCATAAGTGTGTTTCCATTTCTTTTTTTCATAGCATCTTTCTACTACAGTGCCAATTTGTTTGACTGTTAGTGATAGCCTGCAGAAGAAAGACTTCTTGATTTGATGGCATCCAAAGGTGGGATAGACTTGCAAGCATCAGGTTCGGCTTTTCTTTCCTTGAGGGCATTTTTCTTCTAGAAAACTGGACCTTTATTGATGAAGTGAGGAAAGAGGGAGAAAAAAATAGAGCTGAATCATAGAAGCTAATGTTAACATAGCATTTCCTATTTACCAGGCTCATTCTAAGCAATTTCTACATGTTATTTAACTGATAACTTAATCCTAAGAGGCAGGTACTATTGTTATCCTCATTTTATAGGTGACAGAACTGAGAATTATCAAGATCTAGTCACTTGCCTAAACCTGTCCATCCAGAAAGTAGAGGAGCTGGACCTCCAACCCAGGCTTGCTGACCCCTAGTTTGGTACCCTAAATGCCAGCACTATGCTGTCTTCTGAAGAAGCTCGTCATTGGGTAGTGATGATGTAGCTGTTGAACAAGAAAAGCTGTATGAAGCTTTTGAAGTTGTATGAAGGAAAGATACAGACTCACATCAGCCAACGAACTATTAGCATTACAGTGGTTGTAGATGACAGAATTTCAAGACCAAAATCAGTGCTGTGAGAGATACAAGGCATTTATGACTCTAAGCATTACATAATGAGGAAATACTAAGGTTATCTTCTTGTATTCAGAGGAAATTTTTCCATTGGCTGTGGAAAAAGGAATATAGTATATTTATCCAGTTTGCAAAGCAAATCAACTGTTAAGAAAGGGAGAAGATCCTTTGCATTCAAATCAATTACATTTTTTTCTTTTCTGCTTGGGCCACATATATGGGGAAAGTAGATGGGAAGAAATCATAAGGTCTTAAAAGTTCCTGCCATTTTGCTGAACCACAGCATGGTAACCAATGGATCTTTGACAACCTTCTTTGAGAAAGTAAAAAGGAACAGAAAGGCCTGGATGTTATGGGAGGTATATTTCAAAGTCATTTGGAAATTATTTATATTTCATGGGCAGTGAATAAACTGCCTAACTTTTTATTCTGTGTTAGTATGAGCATTTCTCATCTTCAGAGGAAGCTGTTTTTGTCCTGTTTTATACCTTTTCCTTCTCTGTCTGCATCACCATTTCTTTCTAGTAGTTTTAAATTTGTCTCCAGTACCTTCAGGCCAAAATTGAGTTTTCTATTGGTGACTAAGGCTTCCATCCTAAGATGATATCAGCAATGCTCAAGGTATGTCCCTCAGCTGGTGAGAGGTGGGGCCCAGCTTTCATCAGAGAGAGGCTTCTTCGACTTCCTCCAGCCATGACAGGGCCTCAGCTTTCTGTGGGCCACAGTCTTAGTGCTTCTTCACACTCTTTCCCAGCCTCTTTCTTCCAGTGCTAAGAGGGAGGCTGACAAACCTCCTTGTCCCCTGCAGAGAGCCTGACTCCAATACATTGCCATCGGGGAAGAACATTTAACTCCCATTATCAGACAGAAGGCCTGACTCCCAGCTGCCTCTGCTTGTCACAAGACCCAGAGCCAAGCAGACCTGAGGCTTTAACTAGCTGCTTGTATTATTTTGTTTCTGTTTTGGTCATAAAGATGTGTCCTTTAAAGTTTTGCCTATCGTTGCTGTGTCTGGAGTGAAATGGGTGTTGAAAATGTGAACTCATAGCAATACCTTTATCAAGAAAAAGAGATGTATTTCAACTAAACCTAAGACAAAAATTTTCTAATCTAAATCTACCTAAAAGAAAATGGGCTGACTCAAGAGTGCAAATAATGAAAGGGAGATTAATGATCATCTAACTTTCAGAGAAGTTTAAAAGAAAATGCCTTTTTTTTCCCTTCTCTGTATGGGATGTTGAATTTGATTCCTTTAGGATGCATTGTATATCTGAGAGTTATTGGTTTTACTCAGGGTAGTTTTCTTTCTGCAATCTCTGATCCCTGATTGTTTGGCTTTCTGAGTTTTCATGTCCTTTTTAATGACTTTTAAGCCCGTTTTTTGTCATCTGTTAGTCTATCTTGCAGTCTATTAGACTGTTTGCTTTTATTGCCTTTAGCTTGTGCTTTTAGCAGTGCAGGAGCAGTGTCTAGCACAGTCATTGGAACTAATTTTGCATCTAGCATTTAAAAAAAAAAAAAAACTGAAAGAGCAAGCTTTGTTAGTACTGTGTGTAAAATAAAGATCTAGAAAAACCTCTGGGTCAGAATCTAAGCAGTTGCCTAGCAGTAATTGTCCAGTTTGGGGCAGTGGGTGAACTTTTTGACATTCTCAGATATCTAGATATCTAGTTATCACATTGAGTGAACATTGTGATATGCCTTTCCAGAAGGTAATCACAATTTTAGACTATATTGATGGAAGGAAATGTTTTATATCCTGGGAAGTAATCATTGTGGAAGAGAAAGGACATTAGTCAAGAAACCTAATTCCTCCCTGAGTCTGCCACTACTAATTATTTAGTCTGGAGCAAATTACATAATTTCACTGTACCTCAATTAATAAGTTGAAAATTAGGTGAGTGAGAGTTAATTTCTAAGGTTTCTCCCACTCTAAAATTTTCAAATTTAGGCCCTATTTGGAATACTAGGTTTAGTTTCTTATTTAAAGACTCCTGTATTGTAGTGGTTAAGAGATTGGCCTAAGTTTTTTTCTAATTTATTGAAGTATATCACTCAGACATAAACATACATAAACAATAAGTGTATAGTAATAGTTGTGAACTTACAAAACAAATGTATATAGCATCATACAGGACTCTCATAGCTCACCCCACCACCAATACCTTGCATTGTTGTTCAGCATTCTTATCTAATGATTAAAGAGCGTTGTCAAAATGTTACTACTAATCAAAGTATTTTCTCCCAACCCACCCTATTATTATTATTATCTTTATATCATTTATATATGAACATACATAAACAATAAGTATATAGTAATATTTGTGGACTTAAAAGGCAAACATGCATAACAATATACAGGGGTCCCATACATCAACCCTCCACCAATACTTTGCATTGTCGTGAGACATTTGTTACAGATTATGAAAGAATATCGTCAAAATTTTGCTACTAATTATAGTCCTTATCTTACATTTGGTGTATTTTTCCCCCAACCCACCCTATTATTATTTTTTAAATATATTTTTTATGACAGAAGTTGTTAACTTATAAAACAATCATGCACATGTGCAGAATTCCCAAACAACATCCATCTATCAACACACTGTGGTGGAACATTTGTTGCAATAAAATAATATCATCTGATTGTTACCATGTCCATACCATTTGGCACACATTTTCCATACTGCCCCTTTATCAACACAGTATATCTTTGGCATAGATGCAAACATATTAATTATTACTGCTAACCATAGTCCATAGGTCACTCCAGTTGTATTTTTCCCAAGCTTCTCCACATTCCCGCCACCCTGCAGTAGTGATGTACATTTGCTCTAGCACACAAAGGCCACTCTTGCATCTGTACTATCAACCACAATTCTCACCCACCTCTTGGTTTACTGTGCTATTCAGTTCCAAGATTATTCTCTAGCATTCTGTCAATTGGCATTTACATCCCTAGTCTACCATTTTCAGCCACATCTCAATTTATAAACTAGCTGTTACTATTTGTTACCATCCACTCTGTATATTTCCACACTTTTACATTAAAGCTAATTAAAACTTCTACATACATTAAATATCAGTAGTCCATCTCAGTCCTCCTCTTACCTCCTTTAAAAATCTACCACCTACCACCAGGGCTTGAACATATTTTCCTACAATTTCTTCTAGAAGCTTTATGGTTCTTGCTTTTATTTTTAGCTTTTTTCATCCATTTTGAGTTAATTTTTGGGTAAAGTATGAGATAGGGGTCCTCTTTCCTTCTTTTTGCTATGAATATCCAGTTCTTTCATCACCATTTGTTGAATGGGCTATTCTGCCTGAGCTGTGTGGTTTTGATAGGCTAGTCAAAAATCACTTGACCATACATTTGAGCATCTGTTTCTGAACCATAAATTTGGTTCCTTGGTCTATGTGTCTGTCTTTATGCCAGTGCCATGCTGTTTTTACCACTATAGTTAGATAACATAAAGTCTGGATATGAGAGTTTGCTTTTCCTTTCTAAGATGTTTCTGGTTATTGAGGACCCCATACCCTTTCAAATAAATTTGAAAATTGTGTTTTCAATTAAAAAAAAATGCTGGTGGAATATTTTATTGGAATTGCATTCAATCTGTATATCATTTTAAGTAGAATTGACATCTTAATGATATTCAGTCTTCCAATTCATGAGCATGGAATGTTTTTCCAGTTTAGAACTTTTTTGATTTCTTTTAATACTGAGTTGCAGTTTTCTAAATACATTGTAGGTCAAGTTTATTCCTATTTGAGTTTTATCTGTCATATTTTATTTTCCCCACTGTTTTGACACTTTTGGTTATTTTATTGATATAATCTTCATTTCTATACTCTCTTTCAGGCCTTTCTCTCCTGTCTTTTCTTTTCAGGCTCTAGCACACCCTTTAGCATTTCCTGAAAATCTGGTCTGTCTCTTGGTTAGAAATTCTTTCGGTTTCTGTTTATCTGTGAATATTCTAATCTTGCCCTCATTTTTGAAAGACAATCTTGCTGGATATGATTCTTGACTGGAAGTTTTTCTCTTGTAGTATCTTAAGTATACCATACCACTGTCTTCTTGCCTCCATGGTTTCTGGTGAGAAATCAGCACTTAACCTTATTGGGTATCCCTTATATCTTATGCATTGCTTTTCTCTTGCTGTTCTCAGAATTCTCTCTTTCGTCTTTGGCATTTAACATTCTCATTAGTATGTGTCTCAGTGTTGAACTATTCAGATTTTTTAAGATTACACTGTGCTTCTTGGACATGGATATCTATGTCCTTCAGAAGCATTGGGAAATTTTCTATCATTATTTCTTCAAATATCCTTCTGCCCCCTTTTCCTTTTCTTCTCCTTCTGGGACACCCATGACATGTATGTTTGCATGTCTTTTTCTGTCCTTTAGTTCCCTGAGACCTTGTTCAATTTTTTCCATTCTTTTCTTCATCTGTTCTTTTGTATGTTCACTTTCAGAGGTCATTTCTTCAAGCTCACCAATCCTTTCTTCTGCCTCTTCAAATCTGCTATTATATGATTCCAATATTTTAAATTTTCATTTATTGTACCTTTCATTCCCATAACATCTGCTATGTTTCTATGTATGCTTTCAAATTCTTCTTTGTGCTCATCCAATGTCTTCTTAATATCCTTAATCTCTTTAGCCATCTCATTGAATTTATTAAGGAAATTTGTTTGAACATCTATGATTAGTTATCTTAACTCCTTTATGTCATCTGGAGCCTTGTCTTATTCCTTTAACTGGGCCATGTCTTCCTGTTTCTTGGTGTAATTTTTTGTTGGTGTCTTGGAATCTGGCTTACTAGAGTATTCTGGGTGCAGTTTTTCTCTTTAGTTCAGGGCTTTCTGCCCTTTCTCCCTTGCTGGTTGTGTGGTAGGAGCCAAGGAAGTAGTTTTTGCTATGAGCTGTTGAGGCTCACTCTGCCCTCATTGCCCCAGGGACCCATGAAGCTTCTCCCAATTTTCTCCTTTGCCAGGGGTAGGACAGAGTTACAGCTGTGTGAAATAATCCAAGTAGTGGAGGCCTAGACTGTAGTTGCTCAGAGAGACTGATGAGGCTTCACACCCCTTTCTCCCCTGCCTGGGGCAGGGATGAAGCTGCAGGTGTGGGTAGCAATCTATGCAGTGTGGGTCCAAGCGCTGGTAGGCTTCTGATTATTCAGTCAGTGCCAGCCAAAGGTACCTGCAGTTACCTTGATAGGCTAGTTCAGGGCTCGCCTGCCTCCTGCCTGCCAGAGGTGGGGCTGAAGCCTAGGTTAGGGCTGCAGGCTGATCTGTGTGAAAGAAACTGGTTCTTACCATCACTGTGATTTTTGGTCAGCCCAGCTTCCCCTCATGCTGGGAGCAGAGTCAAAATGTGGCTACTGGCCTCTTTCCAAATTGGACAGATTCACACCCTAGCTTTTGGTAGGGTTATACTTTAGACAGCCAAGACTACTAATCAGTAACCAAAGTCAGTGGCCAACTGTCTCCTCCTCCCCTGTTTTTAGGAAATGGAGCTTGCAAATCCAGCAACAGAATAGCTCCTGGGACAGCTTGCACTGCCAAAGTAGGACAATCACCACCCTCCATGGCTTGGCCGTAATTTCCCATAGAGGCTGGTGCAGGTTCCCCCAGTTTCCTCCCTTCCAGAGGTGGGGCTGGGGCTTAGGCCAGACCTGCAATCTGATCTGGATGGAAAGAAGCTGGTCCCTACCATCACTGTGATTTTCAGTCCACCCTGCTTACCTTTGTGCCAGGCACAGAGTTAAGATGGTGGCTACTGGCCTTTTTCTGAGTTGGACAGGCTCAAACTTTAGCTGTTCTAAGGATTATACTTTAGCCCACTGAATTTACTCATCAGTAGCTGAAGTTGGTGCCCAGTCATCTTTTCCTCCCCCATTTTGGTTAGTGGAACTTTTAATTCCAGCTCCAGAACAGCTCCTGAGGAGGCTTGTGCCTCCAGTTGAGGATGGGCACCAGCCTCTGTGATTTGGAGTGCTCTACTTACGCATCTTCTCTGCAGATGGGCAGTCTTCTCCTTCCATTCCTTTAAGGATGTGGCAGGATGCTCTTCTGGTTTCCTGGAGCCACCAACCTGGTGCTTCAGCTAGCTCCAGATAGCTCTGGGTGTTTACTAACTGCCCTGTAGCAGATGCTGGCTCTAGGAGCTCTTTAATCTACTGCCATCTTGCTGGTTCTCTCAGGTTGGCCTAACTTTGAATGCCAACTCTACACTGCAAGAAAGGTGATATTAAACATGTCTCAGAGGATACTAATTCCCAGCATCCTCATCTATAAAATGTATATGAAAATTGTATCTTTTTAAGAATTTTACTTTGAAAGAAGCTTTAGGTTATATAAATGTGACATCAAAAATATAGGGGGATTCCCATATACTTCACCCCTCTCCCCCTCTCACACTTTTCCTCATTAACAGCATCTTTCATTAGTGTGGTACCTTTGTTACAATTGAGGAACACATATTGAAGCATTGCCACCAACCATAGTCTACAGTTTACACTTTGCACCACACAATTTTATAGGTTTTGACAAAATTTATTATGGCCCGTATCTTTCATTTTTATGTCATGTAGGACAATTCCAGTGTCCCAAAAATGCTGCATGTTGCACCAGTTCTTCCCTCTCCCTCCTGTCTGAACCACTGGTGGCCACTTCTTCCATTGCTACAATAATAATGTCTACTTTAATACATAGTTGCATTTCCCCTTATGTTTGTTCATTCCTCAATCTTGAGGATTTGGGGATGGTGATGCCCACTCTGTTTTCGATTTAAAGGATTTTAGATCCCATGGGGCAGATGGATGGGACTGTCTTGCTTGCAGTCGTAGATACTCTCTGTTTTGGGGGTTGGGTATGGACCATCATCATCCTTTTGTTAGTTGTCCTGGGCGAGTCTGGTGAACTGGAGAGCAGGTTGTAACTCTGCTGAGATTCAGAGCTCAACTGTCCTATGAACAGATCAAAGATTTAGGTCTTGGGACATATATTTAATGAGTATAGTACTATTTATAGGTTCAAATAGATGGGGCAGAAAAACCATATGTAGGGAATGTATAAATGAGTCTTTAACTCTGTTACATTGGGGAACATATATTCCAAGGTAAGGCCCACTGACAGGATGCCAAATTCCTGAGATTGTCTGCCCTTCCTATAATGTCTAGATGTCTCTAGAGCCTCAGGAGCCCTGCTGTTTACTGTGGCAGCCAATGAGATCTTCCTGAGACATGAGTTGGAATGACCTCCCAACTCACCTTGAAATGTCTTAGCCATAAATAAAACTCATTTGTATATAATATTTTACCCTTTTGGTGAAGGTCTTTTCCAAATGCATCACTAGCTGGTGCTTGGTAATAATCCCTCAGGGCCAGGGAGGTTCATCCCCATGAGTCATATCCCTGTTGGGGAGGGGGCACAGGAGGAAGATAGTACACTTATATGCTGAATTTGGCTTAGAGAGAGGCCACATTTGAGGAACAAAGAAGCTTTCATGAGGTAACTCTTAGGCAATATATAATACTAGGGTAAGTATTAACAGTTCTTATAGAGTTGTTTTAAAATTTAATTAAAATAATCCATTAAAGAGCATTATTCAGGTCTAGCCCATAGAAAACAATCAGTTTGTCCATCTTTTTATTGTAAACTCTTTGAGAGCAGGCATTTTACTTTACCTATCCTAACTCATTTATTTCTTTATCTCAGTTGCTTAGTTTTGTGCTTTACATGTAGTAATATTCAGTAAATGTATAAAGTATAATTTTTAAAAGATGAAAAAGTGATTCTTGTGAATATAGAATGAATATATGTCAAACATTTACTTAGGTATTTAATGAGAGAACCAACAGAATGGTAAAACTGATTTACTGGAGAATTAGAGGAACAGGATTATACAAACTATATTCAAATAAGTTTTCCGAATTTGAGATAAAATTGGCTAATGTTCCTTGAGGGAATAAACCTGAGACCTTTAAAATAATCTTCTCTCTCAAGATTTGCATCTCTAGAGGACAGAAATCTATCAACTAACCTACAATTACAAAATCCTTGGAAAGGCCTAGGAAACACTGCTTTAGTATGCCATTGTAAGGACTTGCAAGTTTCTTTTTGCTCTTTCCAAATTTGGCATAAATTTCCTAAACAGTTCTAATAAGACTAATTCAAAGAGTATTATTTATCTTAAACAGAAAAATATTAAATGGAAATAGGATTCTACTACATAAATATCTATGTCCTGCTAAATCTATACTAAGTACTAGGTATATCCATAATTATGTCTTCACAATGTTTCATGTAATGGGAATTTGGGATATTCAGGAAAACACCACTAATTTCCAAGATGATGCTATGGAGGGTAATGATTTAACAAGTATTTATATGAGCCTTGCAACATCTTAAGAGCTTTATATATGTATATATTTAGTTTAATCTCTGAGAAATCCTGTGAGGTAGTTATTATTATCCTCATTTTGCTAATCAGGAAAATGAGTTTTAATGAGGTTAAGTAATTTAATCAAGGTTTTACAGACAGTATGAGCCAGAGTTGAAATTTAGTCTGATTCTGTTTCTAATATTTCCTCCAGTGCACTGTTATAAAACTTAAACTCTCCAAAATTTAAGTAGATCTCTAATTGAACCTACAGGTGAATGGGTCCAGTTTTGCTTATATGGTAGTAAATATACAAAATGATCCTTTTCTCCTTTTAAAAGAGTTTTCAATCTGGAACTGCTTGAGATGAGTGATCTTTCTGTTCCCTAGCCACTGAGTTACAACATATATATTTAAAAGAAAAATAAAAGCATTCCATTTAACTTTTTAAAGCCTTCTCTCCCCAAGTTGTCTTCTCTATAGCTTATTTATCTTCCTTATCTCTCTTCTGGCCCCCAATCTATTTTAGGTGGGCTGGATCCTTTCTATTCTGGATGAACTGCAGCTGAGTCCCCAGCCACCTGTCGGGGTCCTTCCTTTGGGGACTGGAAATGACCTGGCTCGCACTCTCAACTGGGGTGGGGTAAGAATGGCCTCTCAGAGTAACTGGCTCCTTAGAGCCACATGTGTGCTATGCAAGGGGCACATGCAGCTGGTGCCCAAGGAATAAGTTAAAACTTGGAATTGAAGTGTTCATGAACCTTGATTTCATCTGACACCTTCTTCAGATTTGAACTTATAATCAGCTAAAGGGCAAGGGAAAGTTTAGTATGAGAAAGAATATGATGTTGAGTACACAGGCCTGGAACTTCTTGAGGTATCTTCTAAAAGGCAGGGGGTTGGCCACAAACCTCATGCACACCAATCAGGCAGACTTGAGTTTATCCCCAGCCCTGAGCTCTGGCCAGAATTACAAATCTGGTTCAGATCGTCAGCCCTTACCTTGGGGAGTTATGACTATTTTTGAGCATCTGGCTTTTCTGATCAATGTCATCATGTTGTTGTTGTTTTATGCAGGAAACCAAAGTCCTCTCCACCACAGAGCCAATTGCAGAAAAACTTAGTGGAAAGTATTTTCACCTGTCTTTAACCAGCCATTTCATAGCTAAAATAGAAAGAAGGCACAATATGCTAACATATGCAGCCTCACCAGCTTTTTATCAGCTCATGTGAGATCATTGCTTGGGCTTGGCTTTGTGAAAATTATCATGTCTTTTCAGATATTAATCTGGACTTTGAGTGAATTAACATCCCACAGTTGGTTTTCATTTTGTTTTGTCTTGTTTTTAAGTAAACAGTGTAGAAATAGTAGCTTTACATGAAGCAACCAATTTACTATCAGTGTTAACTCCTCTGATCCAAACCAACAACTTGGTTTTCCTTAATAATCATGCTCTCAATAATGGATCCTCAAGAAATAAATAGCTGGCTAACAGGGCAATAATTTAAATAGACTTGCCTCAGGATATGGGAGGCATGGTGTCTTGCTACAGGGAGAGGTGAATGAGATGAAATATAATAGGAGAAAGTTGTTGATAAGATGCCACCTTGATGCTTTCCCCCCTTTTCCACACACACTTGCTCCATGTATTCCTTGAGTTATAGGCATAGAGAGTCCTGATTTTTATGCTCATAAAAGCAGCCAGCATGGTTCTCAATTTCTACAAGTGGCTATTGATTCTTGGCTCTGGCAAAAATCATTCCTTAGCTCAAACCAGCCAGAGTTAATATTCCAACACATATTACATGTGACTATAGTCTGATATTTTAAGTACCTCAAAAAAATATATAGACTTTACTCTCCTGCCCTGGCAAAATTCGAAATAAATGAGATCTATGGCAGAAAGGGTTTTCCTTGCATAGAAGAGCACTGGATACACTGCTCACTGCTCTGGACATCAGTGGGTGTTTTTTGATCCCTCAGGGCTACACTGATGAACCTGTTTCTAAGATCCTATGCCAAGTAGAAGATGGGACAATTGTACAACTAGATCGGTGGAACCTTCATGTGGAAAGAAACCCAGACTTGCCTCCAGAAGAACTTGAAGATGGCGTTTGTAAGGTTAGAGTGTTCTTTCATCAGCAGGAGGAACCCTGGAGCATCTACCTGAGCCACAGGAAACACATTGCTGGCAAAAAAGTCTTGTGCTAATTCCTTCCTGTGAGACAGGGAGACAGTGATGAGCTAAGTCTACTAGGGCAGAGTATACCAACACTTCCAATGATTATGCCCCGTAGAATGCTAAAGACCTAAATTTCCTACCTGCTTCCAGAACTCAGGGAGCTGTTCTTCTTTCTTCTCTACTCCTGCACTTGGAAGGCATGTATCTATTTTCTAATCTATCGAGTTTATTGCAAATCTTAACCTATGGAAAGGAGAAATATATATGCTCTGAAGTCTTAGGTACATGATCTTTTCATAGAAAGATAACCTCCTGAGAGTTCTGGTCTGATAGCAAATACCCCTTAGGTTTAGGAAGTATTTTTGGCATGCCTTCCTAACTAAGCTGATTTTACCAGTTGGTTGGGGCTTGGAGATGCTTAAATAAATGTTTTGACTTAGCTCCCTTTTTCTGTCTATGATTGAGCTTTTACTTCAACCAAAAACAAATCAAGGGACATAGTTGCAAATATGATATTGTGGAACTTGAGTCGAACACTTGGTTCTCAGTTCTTTCCTCAATTTCAGATAAATTTTATAAGTTGCTGAGTAACCACTTCCTCCATATTATTTTCTACCTTTCTTCTACATTATTGTTTTCAAACTTTTATATACGAAAGAATCTCTGGGTGTGCCTGTTAAAATTCAGAGTATGGCACCCAAACCCCAGAGATTCTATCAAGTAAATGTTGGATAAGGTCTAGTCACATGTACTTTAAATAGCATCCCTGCTATGTTGGACCATGTTATTGATTGAGGTCTTAAAATAGATTGAATCTGATATCATTTTAAACCAAACCAATGACCATTTATTCATTAGCACCTTGATCCTGACCAACTGTGATAGATGGTCAAGTTTCTATTTGTCTTCATGATTTTTCCACCTACACTATGATCCAGAAATTAATGAAGTTCTTTTTTTTTTTGTAGATGTCATAATAGTTCAGTTGAACTTGTGTCCATAATGTCATAATACTGCTTGAACTGGTATCACCTTGGAATTTACTACTTTTGTTTTCTAAAGTTTTTGACTTACAGAAATTGAACAAAAAAAAAAAATAGCCTCAACAGAAAAAAGTGTACCACAAATAATTATTAAGGTCCTCTTCCCACTAAATTTGGAATGGTTAGGCCCTCAATAGAAATCCATACATAGTTCTTTCCCTGACATCTTCAGAGATGGAAGTACTTCTTGGTGCAGCCAGGAAACATCAGTCTAGCTAATTAAAGGGTTTGAAAATGGGTTTTTGAGTAGATGTGTAGGAAATCAGAGCAATTTTTCCTGGAAAATATGAATAATAACTTAATAACAGACTAAATTGGAATATTATTTATGGGATGGTAACCAGATGTTCTCCTTAGTTATCAGGGGATGCTAAGACAGGGTTAGAATTGCAGCCAAAAGAACATAAATGGTAGGGGAGATGAACATATCTGTGCTTTTGGCAGGATCAGCAATACATGCTGTCATTTCAAAAGACTGGTCTTTTGCTTAAGTGCAGGAACTGGACATTCTCAAATATGAAGCCAAGAGAGTGAGGCATGATTTTGGCATTGTTCTTTGTGTTTGTTTTCTCTCCCTGTTCTCTAGTCGGTTGAAACTATTTCTAAGGGATGGTTTGGCCTCTGAATCATTATAGGCTCTGCTTGGGGGCTTCCATGCAGGGTTCATTCTTTACTTTCATTAGAAGCCGAGGCAATTCCATTTCTTTCTTTCTGTATTAATATCTCTCTTTCTTTCTCTCACCGCCCTCTCGTTTCAGTTTCTCTTAATTGTTCTCCCTCTTGCCGAACAGAAAATCTTACTGATCAAGGGGCATATGACACACTGTAATAAAATTTAAAATTTTAGGGGTTAAAACACTTATATCTAATAGAAAAGAGGTGCAGTTGTACCTGGGAGATAAAGCTGCTAATTATCTGGGAAACATTATCAAAGCAGAGATAAAATTGCTTGTCTTTATTTTCTTTCAATGTTTATCTTCCACTTTGGATTACAGAAGGAAAAGTGGGAGAATGACCCTTTTACCTCTAGCTTTTTCCACATGTCTTTCTAATTATTCTAGCATTGAACTGAAACTTTAATACCACATCAATTTTGCAATTTTCTTTGCAGGAGTTTAGGCTGCATAGTTCTCTCCTTCAGTTAATTAGTAGCAGTAGCAACCAGGCATCTTAGAGAACTCTGGGAAGAAAAGTTAAGGCCTGTGTATATTTCTGTGTGTCTGTTTGCATATTTCATGGTCATGCTAAAGATAAAGTTTGACAAACTAAACAGGAATCTTAGTAATACTGAATATATAGATGGTTTTTTTTTCTCTCTCTATGTCAAGAATAGTTGAATGGCTCCCACTGCCTTATGACTTATTTGACTTTTCTCAAAAATATATCTTTTTGGAAAATACGTGAAGGATAGACAAATGTACAATATTCACTTTAAGTTGCAATATTCATATTCTGAATATATTTAAATTCCAAAAAATGTATCCATTGAATCAGTTAGACATGAACCTTACATTTGAATTACTTTCTAGTGAGTCATTATTTGTAGTCATTGAAAATATGTATCCTTCAGCTTGAACAAGGTTCTATTATTACAACATCCTTACGAATAGCTCAGTTTTAATGATTTGCAGTTGAATCCCTTTTTTCCAGAACTATATAACATTATTGGAAGATTTACTTGACTTGAACTTGCACAAATAAATGTATTCAAGAATCCCCTGTTCTTTCTCCCTAAACACCCTTTACCTCTAGTTGTGGCTGATCTCTCTCCCAGGGAGTGCCCCAGACATAGGCGTCTAGCTTTGGGGTGTATTTTTCTCTTTTTGCCTAGTTAAGCACAATTTTACCTCTACTATTGTTATTGTTACAGCTTCCTCTGAATGTTTTCAATAATTACTTCAGTCTTGGATTTGATGCCCATGTCACGCTGGAGTTTCATGAATCCAGAGGTGAGGACAACGTTCCATTTCCATCTCCCAGGGAGGAAGTTTCCAGCAGGTGTTTTGCATGTTCCCTTTTGTTTGCATATCACTTACATGTTTACAGTATATTTTAGTGTTGTTCCATTTAAACTTCATGACAACCCTGTAAGTTAAGCAAGATAGAATTTATTATCTGTGAGATCCTAAGACCTGGAAGTACAGGGTCTTGATAGAAAAGAACAGAATGAGATGTATGTCCCGGGTCTTGGGACTTATCATCCTTAAGTTTGACTGGAAATTCTGAAGTTTGTGAAGTACTAAAAAGTGACAGAGAGAGTTCAAAGTTATCAGGATACTAGCAGCTTCGTAAACCACTAATTATTAAAGTATGAGCCATTGACAGTTGACAGCAAAAACATAAAAGACATCTTTCCTGTGTTCATAAAAGAGTCAACAGACACCTTAAGTGGTATGTTGAAAGAAAAGGGTATGATGGCAATTGGATTTATTATGTAAGGTATGGGGGAGCACCGCTCAACAAGGTGGAGCTGTGAATGAGGGGGGTGGTTATTTCAAGTACTAAAAGAGATGGAGTCAAAAGTAGGGGAGCAAAACAATATTTGAGAGAGAAATAAGAAAGAATGGCATACTGTTAAGTATTCTATCAAAACTTTTTATGTCGTTCAGAGATGAGAGTTTGAGAATTTAACTTTCACTTTATAGCCCAAATCAACCATCTATCTATCTTCTATCTTTCTCTCTTTTTTAAACATTTTTAAATTAATACATAACTATGTTATATAGCTATGGCTATGTATGCATCTATAATTACATCTGTACCTGGTCCCTTGTGAATATATTTATATATAACCAAAATAATGCTAGGTTTTAGTAGGTTAAGTGATTTGTGAGATGATAGTCAGAGATAAGGAAGTATTTTATTTGTTTCTTCCTCTAGATTCTGGAATAGCTTACATGACTTTAACTCATAGAATTTGGTATATGGCTTATTAGAAGCTAGAAGTCAAATTTTCGGACTCTAGAATTATGCAGAAAATATTCTGGTAATGTTCTTCTGCACTAAAAAACCACAGATAGAAAGAATGGTGGTTAACAGAACCTCAAACATTTAAATCAGGGATATCCAGTCCCCACCAAAGATAGTTTTGGTGGCTTAGAAATTTGCAGACCTACATTAGGGGCAACTTTATAACCTGATGTCTTTCCTATATCAAAGGACAATAATTTGGGATAGTAAACTGGGCTTTTCTTTATGTATTTCTTGCTTACTTCTCATATTCCTCAGGAAACTCTGGATCTGGGGTTCTTATTAAAATCCCTAAGGTTCATAACAATACTTGTCAAGTAAGACAATTTTCGCTAATGTATGGATCTCCCAAAAACAGGCTTCCTGGCATGAAAAGAGTAAGTGGTCAACAATAAGCTCATTGAAGTGAGCCTAATGTTCAGTCTAATTAATCTGAAAGTTATGCTAATGATATATTTTCTTGTACTGTTGTGAAGTCTGTAACTTCATTTCTCAGCAGCAAAGGGGAGTGGTTTGCCTGAATGGTCTCTGAATAGTCTAAATTTCTGAGCATTAGTGTGAGAGGTGAGCAGGTTAATTCTTGAAGGAGAAGGGACAGTGTTTTTAATTTTATATTAATCTTTGGCACTGCTTGATTTTAGGATGAAATATATATAAATTGTTGTAGGCGTGTATGTATATAGTTTTTGTGTATTTGTGCATTTATTTATAATTATAATTAAAGTGAATAGTTTATCCTTGGAGCTTAGTGTAAGTGCTTTAATGTAGTGTGGAATGGAATTGCAAACATTTGACCTGCAGGAAGACCAGAACCCTTTAGGAAGCCACCCTCTAAAGAACTGATAATGGAGAATTTATGTTGAGTGAGAGAAATAGGTACAATATACATGAAGATGATATAGAAATGATACAAAAATAAATGTTCACAAAATACTGGGACCAGACTTTGTTAATAGGGATTTATCAGAGATGTGGTAGCTTCTCAGTTTCTCTTTATCTATCTATTCTTCTATATTAAATAAAAATAATGATTTAAGTGTGAAAAGTAAAGTTACTCAAATTCTTTTTTTTAAAATCCATTTTCAGGTAATTTGAATTTTCCCCATAGTTTTAACTGGTCAGTTAAGAAATCTCAAACTAAACTGTTGAAGGAAGAGAAAGCTAGAAAGGCCATATTTTCAACAGTGTAGGCTTACTTATTTTTGTCAGTACTAAGTGGCTATTCTCAAACCAAGCATTCACAATTAAGACTTCAAACTGTTCTCAAACACAGCCATGCACAGTTTGAGACTTCAAGACAAAATTTGTTTTATTTGACATAAATACCTGGAGTCAGAGCCTCATGTGAGACAGTGATAAGATGAACCCATGAGGTATTAGCCAAGGAAATATAGTGCTTTAAATTTGGAAGTATACCAACAACTTATGGGAAATATACATATCTCATAAAGCCAGAATCTTAAAATATTTAATTACAGAAACCATTTTTGGCATAGATGTGAAAATACCCTATCAAAATGGCATCAGACCAATACAGATGTTAATATAACTACCTGTATTGTATTTCTTTTAGCAGTTACATTTGAAGGGGCATTTATTTTATAAGATAGTTTATTGGTGGCTTTATTGTACAAATGGTTTTGAGAATTACCAGTGGAAAGTCAAGCAGGGGGTAAAGATATTCTTAACATTTTCATTTGACTTTGTATACAAAGAAGGGAAACATTTGGATAATTTGGGTTTCTATATTCAATCAGAAAGATGAATTGGAAAATAGAGATGCTTATTTGCTCTTTTCGAAGTGGCTAAACCATTCACGGTTGAAATGTTACTGCTGTGTATCACAAAGTACAATCATTTGGAACAGATTTTGGAGCTATAATAGGATTGGCTATTAATTGTCAGTTCGCTCCTTCCCTAATGCTTCCATCATATTTGCATTATGACAGTGCTTGAGGCAGTATATTGAAAATACTCCGATCTAGTAAAGTATAGCTAAGCTCGTAAAGATTATGGTTTTCAGGTGGCAAAGTTAAGTCTCAGTTTGCCAACTGTATTAATGAGATTGCCTTTTTTTTATATGAAGAATATTAAACACTTCAACCTTTTAGTCTGAGATTAAATGCTTAAATTGTATTGTCTCACTGAAGTCACTTATACAGAGGAGTTCAACCTTATGCTACAAGGTCAAGGAAATAAAATTATGACTCTAATGGAGGCTGTATTTAAAATTGATTTAGGATTTACTGTTTTCATTAAATATATAGAGACATGCAGATCAGCACATTTCAAAGGATTCATAGAGAAGTGACATTTTTTAAAAAAGGTGTTATTTGAAACGGCTTGCTAGATTATGGCATCATCTTATTAAGTAAATATTATCAAGCTTTTGTCTGGGTATGAGTCTCAAGCACAGTCTGCTCTTGAGAAGCTCTCACTGTCCAAGGTTCTTTATCTGAAAACTTTTTTCTTTGTTTTGAACCCCTGCTTGACACCTATTCATGATTCAAAAATCAAGTGTACCTCCTCCAAAAACCTGTTACTCTGTATGAGGTAAACCATGAAATGCCACTGTATTCCTAAAAAAATATATAAAATTTATGACAATGACATGAATGAACCTTGTAACCTTAGGTTTTATTAAATATAAACGTTTTTATGCCCTTATATCACTAAAGGGACTTTGTAGATATAATTATCTTTACTAATCAGCTGACCTTAAGATAGTGAGATAATTCTGGATTATGCAGGTAGGTCTAGTGTAATAACATGCTCTTAAATATGCAGAAGAGGGAGTCAGGGAGATGAAACAGAAGGAAGTCAGAGAGATTGGAAGTGTGAGAAGAGATAGACATGCCGTTTCTGACTTTGAAGATAAAGAGTGCCTCTAGAAACAGAAATGGCCAAAAAGGTAATGGAACTTCAGTCCCACAACCACAAGGAAATGGATTCTGCCCAAAACTGAAAGAGCTCGAAAGTGAGTCCTTCCCAGCACCTCTCAGTAAAAACCTAGCTAGCTGACTGACAACTTGATTTTAATTTTGTTAAACCCTCAGCAGAGAACTCAGGTGAGCCTAGCCCAGACTTTTGACCTACAGAACTAACTACATGATAATAAAAGGGGTGTTTTAAGCAGCTATATATATATAGTGGTTTGCTTAGGGCAACAATAAAACACTCTTATATTTACCTTTGGTGTCCAATCAGAATTGAAAATAGGTAATGTCATAGAAATGCACAGTGCTTGGATCTTACTATCTAATATCCTCTTCTTGAAGAAAAGGAAAACAGAAAACTTGGGCTCTAGAGCAATAAGCCATGGATACTTCCATTTCTGTGATCTTGGGATATCTTGAACACAAATGACCTTTGATGAGAGTAGCTTTTCATGGTTTACCTCATACAGAAAAATAGACAAAACTTCCTTAACACTAGCACTAGCCATTAGAATTTCTCACTGGCCCGTTCTCCAATCTTTGTATCCCCTTAACTTGATGTAGTTGGGCCCACGCTCCTTGGTTCTGCATCCTCATAGGCACATCACCTCCTGTACATACACATAGACACAATCAACCAGCCAAAAAGAAAGTCAATGAGCAACAGGGGATGACTGAATTCTGCTTTTGCAGGCTATTCCCTGCTTTCTAAGGCCTTGCTTATGGAGGCAGTGGCAAAGCTCCAACACAAACAGATTACCCTCTTAGGTCCTGCCAGCATTTGTTTCTGAGTCATATTTGTGCTCAGAATAAGGTAGATATAAAGATGAGAAAAGGGCCCAACCTCCAAGGAATGCTCAATTTGAGAGTTAATAGTATGAAGTACAGGTTTGAGGCAGAGAGACAAACAGGATCTCCCTCATACCATTTCTACCCTCAAGGTCAAAATAGATTTGTGACTCGATCTCTCTTTATTTGACAATATCTGACACTTCTTTGAATGCTAGTCTCTTGATATGATCTCTACTTTTTAGGTTGATTTATTTCATTGAATTTCATTTCGTTAAATTTCATCTAAGGTGACTGTTTTCATTAACTGGGAGTGAAATTAGCTAAACCTTAGTTTATTTCTTGATTTTATTCTCATCTTCCTAGGTCTTACTGAAAATTTTGCAGCTCTTGAGATAAAAACAATCCCTTTCTTCCCCTTCTTAAAGCTTTTTCATTTATTCAAGGCTCATAAGAAAGCCTCATAAAGATGTGAATATTTTCCAAACCATAAATTTTACAAAAAGTAAATGTTAATGGTTTGTATATGATTCACTTAATGGCTGTGGATATCAATGCCCAGAAAAAGTTATGTGTCAGTACTGTGGCTTGCATTGTAACAGAATCTGATTTTTTTTTTAAAATTAGGGCTTATGTAACTATGACCAACTGCATGGTAACAAATATTCTCATTTTGCCTATGGTTCCATAAAGCATGAAAGAATTAATGCAGCTGAAATGGTACACAGTCAATTTTGAGTCAAAGCAGGCCCAAAACAAAATATCATTCAACAGACCAATTTATGCTGAAGAAGACATTGTTTGTGAAAATGGTTACTTCTGCGGCCAAGAATGGGAGATAAGGCAGGCACAGTAATTAATACCATTTTTATCTTCTTTTTGTCTACTCTACTGGATAAATTAACCTTTAATCTTTTCTTTTACTAGGGTTAGAGTATTTAATTTGGTCGAACAGAGTAGATGATTAAGAGAGATTTGAAATGCAGAAACTGTAGATGAAGATAGCTCTCAGGGGCCATTCCAGGGAAGCTGACTTGGCCCAGTGGTTAGGGCATCTGTCTACCACATGGGAGGTCCGTGGTTCAAACCCTGGACCCCGGGCCTCCTTGACCCATGTGTAGCTGGTCCTTGCATAGTGCTGATGCGCGCAAGGAGTACCCTACCATGCAGGGATATCCCTGCATAGGGGAGCCCCACACGCAAGGAGTGTGCCCCGTAAGGAGAGCCACCCAGTATGAAAGAAAGTGCAGCCTGACCAAGAATGGTGCCGCACACATGGAGAGCTGACACAACAAGATGACACAACAAAAAGAAACACAGATTCTCGTGCCGCTGACAACAACAGAAGCGGACAGAGAAGAACACGCAGCGAATAGACACAGAGAACAGACAACTGGGGCGGGGAGAAGGGGAGATAAATCAATCAATCAACCAATCAATCAATCAATCTTTAAAAAAATAAAAGGGCCACTCCACAAAAATATTGCCATTTTTTTTCCATTTGCAAACCTTTACTCAGTTTCCCTGCCATGTGATAAAATTTTATTCTAAAAATCATGAAATTATTCATTCAGGATTATTTCTTGAGGTCCTGTACTTTTGCCCAGTCTTACTGAGTAAATTGTTTGCTACTTTTCTTCATCTAATCATCAAAAGTTGAGAATTGTCATTGAAAGATAGGGTTACATCTTGGAGAGTTTCAGCTGTCTATGGAGAAATAACTTGGAGAAAGTCATAGACCTGAGAATGAATTAATGAGAATATGGAATAAAATAGGAAAAGGTAGAAGATGACAATGGGATCTTTTGGAAAGTCTTGGAATTTATTAGAAAATAATATGTGAGGAAATAATATTTCATTTAGGTGTTTTTAAATATTCTGAATTCATGTGAAATTTCTATTGCTAATTCTTGTTTCATTTTGTTGTTGTCCTCAACCTCTGCAGCATATGGGATCAAACTCAATATCAAACCATTTTCCAACCAGTGTCTTTTCTGTAATATAAGCTCCTGGGTCCATTTAGCAGACCATCTGCATTTATGTAAACACTAAACCAAATGATTTTTCTCTCACAAGCAAAAGAGCAGAAGGTAGTATAACATTTCTTTTTGCAAAATGTGCAAAAAATTCTCCATTAATTTTTCTTAAAATTCCCCACATTTGGAATTCATTAGTATGGAAGCCATGCCCCATGGAAGTCAAGCAACTATTTGCCCCTCTACTTCCTCTTATCTCCACCAACCCTGCATTTGAATAGAGTCCAGAGAATCTCAAACTCTAATATGCTTAAGAATCACCTGGAGAGGTTTTAAAACCACAGACTCCTAGACCCCAAACCCAAAGGTCTGGGGGAGGGCCCAATAATTTATATTTCTAAAAAGCTTCCAGTTGATGCTGATGCTGCCAGCTTGGGGACTATACATATGTAGCACTGGACAACTGGCCTGTAGCATCTAAGGAAAAGATGATAGTGAAGTTGTTGGATACATCAGAACTCTGGGGTAGGGAGGAAAGAGAAGGAAGAAGGGGTGCTAATCTAAGTCACTACCTTTAATGAGGTCTCTACAACAAAACTTACCTTTCTTCTTCCACAGAAGCAAATCCAGAGAAATTCAACAGTCGTTTTCGAAATAAAATGTTTTATGCAGGGGTAAGTATTTATTTCAAGATATTAGTGTTACATATTATTACTACTAATAATAAATTACTATTAGTGAAAATTATTAGTAATAAATATGCTAACTGCATTAAAATAATTCCATATACATCTCAGATAGTTGTATGTCCATATGTGGTTATTTTAATGCCCTGATTTGAGAATAAAAGTAAGGTTGTATTTATTAAGTTAGTTGGCAGAATGAGAGCCAGTGTTTATCATCCCTTGTTGAAGGAGTGATGTGAAAAACACACGTCAGAGATCACAAAGAAGCCTTTGTGAAGAATGGGGAAATTAGCTAGACTGAAAAATGTATAGTCTATGTTAAGAATGTGGTTTAAACAGGGGTATGTGCCCATTGACATTTGGATAAGAGATTGGCAGACCATGGAAATTTTCCATGGAAGTATAGATGAGATTAAGAGGGACCTCTTTTTCCTCTTCTCCTCCTCAGGGACATTCCTGGAGGTGAAGGAACAGAAGTTAAAAATAGTGATAAGGAAAGTGTCTTTTAAATTTATACCATTGGATTGAGGGAATTGGGATAAAAGGGTGGTGGAGCAAGGCATTCTCAGTGGCAAACTAAATATCATATCAGCACCTAACAAAAAAGTTGTCAGGAAAGTTTGTCACAGTAAGCCTTTAAACTGACCCATGAAATTATCCCCTTTTCCACTCTCCTACTGTGATCTTAATTCTACTATAGTTAACAGTTTGAAAATAAAGAGAAAGATTTGAGTTTGACAGCCACTGTGCTGTTTTATTTTAGATTCAGCAAAAAAAGAGAATTTGTTTTATATTTTTGAATAATTTGGAATATTTAGGATATCTGTGTGGAAGTGAGGATTTTGTATAACCATACACTTAAAAGACTTTTTCCTCCTTATTTCCTTGTGGTATAGGCAGCTTTTTCTGATTTTCTTCAAAGAAGTTCCAGGGATCTGTCCAAACATGTTAAAGTTGTTGTAAGTATTGAAGATATTGATTAATTTCATTTAACACGAATATGTATGCTGAGAGAACTGAACTCAAAAAAAAAATTTATAAATTTAGATTAATTATTGTACTGTATAAGAACTTTAGAGATCATTTAGTATAGTCCATTCAGCTAACATTTCCTGAGTGCCTAGTATGTATTGAGCACTGTCTTAGTTGTGGAAATGATGATAAATAAGACTATTTTCACCCCTCAAGAAACTCACAGTTCAGTCAAGAAGATAGGCACATAATTCATTGCCTAACAGTATAATAAATGTTATTATTCAGCTCTTTGCACAATATGGTTGTGGCACAAAGGGAGAAATGATAACTCTGACAATGGTGGAGTCAGGGAAACCTTCCTCAAAGAAATAATGTTTACTTAGGTCATGAAGTATAAATAGTCACTCACCATGCAAATATCTTTATTCCAGGGCTGTCTGAAGAATCTTCATTTTAGAAAAGAGCATTGCTTTCAGTTTTTTGTGCCAACTCACTCTCCCACCTTATCAAGATTCCCCACCACTAAATGGATTTTGTATTGTATGTGTGTGTATGTTATTTTCTCCTGGGCTTATATGCCATGTTTTGAACACACACTGCTTGGGAGAGAGGGAGGGAAAAAGTTATCCTTTCTCATTTAAAGATAGTATATAGTTAGATTTTAAGAACAATATAAAATATTTCCTCATACTAAAAATGTTAACAGAAGAGATGAGCATGACTTTGTTGCATGTAATTGTGTAAGTAAAAAAGATAAGCAGAAAGAGATAATCATATAGATGTAAGAGAATGGATGGGACTAAACAAATATTTGAATTTATCATGAGATAGGTAAAGAATAAGAATATGTGACTGAACAAAAGATATACATGAGAACAGAGAAGAAGTATGTTCTAAGGCTACTAGATATACAGAGGAATATATAGAAACAGGAGAGAACACAAACTAAATCATGTAATCAACAGTAAAGCATTCATGAGGCATGAATCTCCTAAGTCACCTGAAATAAGAGATAAAGCCCTCTACCACTATTAGTTAACAACCTTGGCACCACAATCAGAAGTTTCAGTACTCATAGAGTAACAATAAAAAGCAAATATCTTTTTAACTTGTAGACTCTTGAGGACTGATATATTTGCCTTTAGAAAGACACAGGGTCCATTGAACTAGGAAGATGTTTATTTTGATAAGTTATAGTTATTAAATTTAAGTAGAAGCAACCTTACACCAAACTTGCTCTGTTTCTTCAGCTGCCTGCAACCTAGCAAAAAAATAACCTTTACAATTCCTTGCAGTACTTGTAGCATTTATACGAACATATCAGTACCTATGCAGAGAGCCAGTACAGCACTTTTGAATGGCAGTACACTGTTCAAGTAACCTGGCTTGAAATTAAACTCTATATGCTTCCTAAAAATTAGTCTCTCTCTCCCATCTCTGACAGGCCACTGGATGATAAATGTCTGATACATAGGTGGCTGTGAAGCAGTAATTAAAAGAAGTTTGCCGGAAGGCCAAAATGGCAGCTAAATAACTAGGAAAGATTTTATATCAGCCAACACATGTATTACCATGTGGATTGATTTATGTAATCATATCTTCTTTGATAAGAAGGATAAGGACATAGAAAATAAATCCAACAACTTGGGATTCAGCCCTAAGTCTGCTTTTATCACATATGTGAATTTAGAGAAGTTCTTTAACTTTTCAGGAGAATTTTTTACCAGTTCCTCATTTGTAAAGTGAGTATAGTAAGATATGACTTGGAAACAATGATTTTTTACTGTTGTGCTGTAACACAAAGGAACACAGGGATATTCCTTTAATGATATCACTGTATGTTTTCTTGAGTGAGAGATAAAAAGGTTGGAAGGGTACCAAAAATGATTAGATGTGTATACAACAGCACATCATCTTATTTTTTGCCACAGGGGGCAGGGGTGGCGGTCATTGTTTCTGATGTAATAGTTAATTCCTCACACAAATGTAAAATGCTGGTATGAATACTATACCAAAAAAATCCCGAAATAGTCAACAACAAAAACCTACATACAGCATTATTGTCTTTATTTCTCGTATTTCCCATGTTGTTTTAATTTGTCAGTAGGTGAGCTAATATACAGGAACATGTAGCACATGCTAACATTTTCATTTGTGTGTGTTTGAAATAAGAAAAAAACTGAAAACTGCTGTTCTAAAAAATTCTAAAATCTAAAGGTCATACTATTTAAGAAAACTTGGTAAAGCACAATACAAAACTTGGTAAAGCACAATAAGGTGCAAGTTATCTTTATAATTTGATGAGTCCTCTGAATCTACTGGCATGTTTTCCAGAAGGAAAAAAGTAAAATATTAAAAACTGAATTCAGTTCTAAATACAAAAATGTTTTATCATCTTTTCCTATAATGTAACAATACTGCTGTGTATGCTATTAATGTATCACATCCCATTTTTAAAAGTTTTCATTGCTAACAATTCTCAATTTGGATAATTTAAAATGTCTATATATTTTTAAAATTGGTATAGTCATCTGTAAACTCAATTCAACTCCTCATATAAATTGGGAGAATTCATGCTTGTTTAGTAGTTGGGATTATAGCAAAAACACCTTAAATCAACGTCTAGAATTTTGTTCCTATCTAAGTTACATTTGAAAATATTTTGTTCATTTAAGACTGTAAGATTTCCTGGAATTAATTGTTGAGAATGCTCATGAAAATGAGACTGCATTAAAATCATTTGGGAAAAGAATGCAGGTCCTTAGAGACATCCTTGACTGCTAACAGAATCATTGTACTTAGATTGAAACTCCTCCTAAAGAGATCTTAAAAATTTGCAGGGAGCTTGGGAATGTTTTACTTCTCTCTTCAAAAGAGAAGATAATGGGAAACTTCTGTGATGAGAATGTGGGGAGAGCAAATATAAAAGCAGGTTTATACTGCTCACATTGAGCAATCTATAGTTGTGACTAGAGGATTCTTTTGACTTTTATCACAGTGGGAAATGAGAAAGGAAAATAGAGCCTTTACTTTGATTAGTGGAATATAATCAGGGGATACTCTTGAGGAAAGTGCTAACCGATGAGGAAAGTACGAAGGAATTCAGGCCAAGCTGGCCCAGTGAAGCAACGTATCTCAAAAGTACAGCCAAAGTCTGTGAGAGATTAAATTATAACAGCAAAGTGCTAATGGAGACAATGTTAATTTATAATTAGATATCTTTTTAAAAGCTTTCAGTACGTAGCTCTCACATAGTGTTCAAAATATTGTTTAACATTTTCAAAATGAAAATTATCTCAAAAAGCAGAGGAAAAAAGTGGTTATATTCATTTATATTATTTGAATCAGGTAACAATAGTGCTGAACACTAGTGCCTTAACTTCAGGCTTCAGTCTTTTAAGTGGTCATAAATGCTTTAATGATTATGCTACCAGTCTACATTTCTAATAATCCAAGATTAAGAATGACAGTAGTTTCTTTGTGAGAAAAGAGAAAAATCATTTGGGTTAAATGCCACTTTTTTCCCATTAAAAATGAAACAAAACTCCCCTCTGAATCCTGGTTCTGGAAAATCTACAATCAGGCTAAATTTCCAGCCATTGTAAATGGTTGTCACCTAAGCAGAGGTGGCAGCACAGGGAGGAAAGCCGTGGTATGGGTTATTGTCAGCCCAGAGGTCTTTGATAATTTTTTTTACTTGAGACTACTTTAAAACCTTTGCTTTTTCTGCTTAAATTGTTGCAGTGTGATGGAACAGATCTCACCCCAAAGATTCAGGAGCTGAAATTCCAGTGTATAGTATTTTTAAATATACCCAGGTAAACTCTGTTCATATCATTTCCTTAGTTTGATGTGAGCTCTAGTTTGATTTGAGGTTATCTGTTTTCCTGTCAGAAAAATTTCAGGTGTAGACAATGAAAACTAGTTCTCCTAATGATTTATTAATGGTGTCCAGGACTGATAATATTGCTTTCCTGTGTGGGTTGTTTAGTTTTCTGTGAGATACGTGTTTTCTGTGTGGTTTCTACTTGCCCATCCTTAAGTAACCCAGAAATCCCTCTTGATTGGAACATTCTCATTTAATTCTCATTTATGGCTGTTTTTCCCCACCCCAGAATGATAGATTTTACTAAATCCCTGTTCTCAGTTTCCAAAAAGCTTCCTTCTGTTGTGTTAGGAAGCCATCCAGCCTGATTTGAGTATGGAATTCATTCAAAATAATTGCCAGATGATTGTCTTTGGAAAAAAAATAGCATCTATTAAGGTAGCATTTTCTAGCCAGGGTGTCAACTCTCTTTGGTGCTATTATATATATCAGAAGAAAGTGGTGTTTAAGATTAACTAGTCTCAAAATAAGCATCTTATCTCAGGGGCATAAAATTAGATTCTAGGCTCCCAAGCCAAGATTTTGGAAGGGATAGAACTAAGATCCTTTGTTATGTGCACAGCAGGAAATTCAGACACAAACTCTGCAAATACGTTCCATTTAGACTGAATTTAATTGAAATGAGAGTTGTATGTAAATCTATGGCTGGGAAAACATTTTATAACACCCTGATTACTTTTGACAGTGTTTGGTACAGTCAGTTACAATCCTATTTCAGAAGTTTTTTCAGTTTGATTGTTTAGGTATAACGCCTAGATTCCTAGGTAACATTATTAGTCCTCTTTATTTTTTCTTTCTTTTTCCTCTTCTCTTTTCCTTTTCCTTCCTCCCCTATCCTCCCCTCTGGACTACTCTTCCTCTGCTCTTCCAATCTCTTTTATTTTCCCTTCCACGACTAATCTCCTATCTTTTTTTCTTTATCCCTTCTTCATTCTTTCCTTCTTTTTCAGTTACTTTTCCCTCCTCCTGTGGGTGTTTATTATTTTAGTTATTTACAGTGCTGAACGTTTCCCTACCTCATTATCCTCTCCATTTTCTATTAGCATGCCTATGTCTTTCCCCAAGACCAAATTCTGATTCCAACTCCTGGTTAATTATAGTATAATCACAGAGAGCAGACAGGTGAAAAGTGTTGATAAATAATGAATTAGAAGATAGTTGGGCATCTCAGGATGCTTTTGTAAAATTGTGGCCCATTTCCACAGGCTGATAGTTTAGAGATTATAATTAGTCCATTTTCTTTTCTTTTGGAAGGTGTGTACCAAAAATTGAAAACTGTTTTTTATGTTAAATAAACTTTGGGTCTAACTATAATCCTTATAGTAATTATAAGACAAGGGGGATAAATTTAATTGTTGTTACTCTTATCTTGTAGATATTGTGCTGGCACAATGCCCTGGGGAAATCCAGGAGATCACCATGATTTTGAACCTCAGCGTCATGATGATGGCTATATAGAAGTTATTGGATTCACCATGGCTTCTTTGGTGAGCAAAACAATGATGATTTTATTGAAATGGAATTTGTTTTAGTCACAGTTAGAATTTGTTCACTTTACAGAACTTCAGTATAATTTTCTTTCCTGTTTTATTAATTTTTAAACTTTATGCAATTTAGAGTTGCTTAGGAAAAACAAGAAGAAAAAGTCACTTTTTTATGTCATAAAGAAAATTTATGTACATGGGTTTGAACTTCAAAAATAATGGACTTGATCTTTTTCTCCCACAATGAAATACAAAATTTTCATGTTTATTAAAAAGCATTATGCCACAGACATAGTCTGGCATTGATGTAGAAACCATACCATTTGATACTCCTTGGATTCCTGAGGAGATGAGTGATTAGATAAAAAAGTAAACTGGTCATTTGTATTCAACGTCATCTCACCTACTTATACATGAGATGGGCATCTCCATTATCTCAAAACACCTGAGTATAGAAAAAGCACATTATTATCATAGCATTAAAGGGTATTCAGTTGCCACAGTATTGAGATCACCTTTAAATTTTGTTTGCTTGCATTAAAAAAGTAAATTTATAGTATAAGTGTAATTTCGAACAGGCTTTAGGTCATGTATTCTCAGTTATTATTAAATGATGAGGGAGCCAATTAAAAATGATGTCATTTTGTCCTGTGTAAGTCAGGCCATACTACTGGTTTATAAAGCAAATAAAAATTTGCAATTTTGGGTAGCACTTATGCTGTACCTTAGTCTGGGAAGCAAGAAGATTGCATTTCTTGTTCTAAAAAGCAGCTCTTTCCCGCCCCCCCCCCCCCCCCCATACATCTCATGGATTCCAGATGACTTTTTCTCAATCACCTTGAATTAGTGAAGTTTAACAGAATAAACTATTATGATTATAGCAAGAGACACCATCACCTGGGAAACTGATGTCGCTTTTGTTTGCCATCTCTAGAATGCAGTGGTTGGTACAGCATAAAAGATTGGGCTGGGACTGACCTGAATTTCAGGGCTGTAGATCACATACACAGCGCGTACCCTCCAAAGCTCTTTATGCTAATTACAGCTGAAGACATAGCTAGGAGCAAATAGGAGAAAGTTCAAATATAGCACATATATGCAAGGAAGAATTTTTGGAGGTGACCAAAAACATGCTGTTATATGGTGGAAAAAACTGACCCACGTGTATTTTCTCATTTATGATTGATGCATGTACCAGAGCCTCCTAATTACAACTGTGTAATAGAAGGCTTTCAGGCAGTATCTAAAAGCAGATAATCCTTACCTAGGCCTGGGAGGGTATATCAGTCAGAATTCTCCAGAGAAACAGGACAAAAGATGTGTGTAGAATTTTATTATAAGAAATTGGTTCATGTAATTGTGGGAACTGGCAAGTCTGAATTTTATAGGGTAGGCCAGCAACTGGAAATTCCAGTAAGAGTAATGTTGAAGTCTTATGTCCAAATTCCTTAGACTGGAAAGTGAGGAAGGAGTAGAGGGTATAGTCTTGAAGTAGAATTCCTTTGCATTTAAGGTCTCCAACTTAGTGGATGAGGCCACCCACATTATTGAAGTTAAATTTCATTACTTAAAGTTAACTGATTGAGAATGCTAATCCTATCTACAGAATATCTTTACAGCCACATCTAGGTTAGTGTTTGACCAAACAACTGGATGCCATAACTTAGCCAAGCTGACACATAAAATTAATATCACAGAAGGCTAGGAGGAGTTTAGACATTTAGCTATTGCTTTTAATATCAAAAACAAAATCCTTACTTGGCCTGCAAAGTCGAGTGTCTCCCTAGCATTCTGGCCCTTCTCACTTCCTTCTTGGCTTTCTAGCTCAAGTGGCCTCTCAAGATCAAGCAGAGCTTTGAATATTCCTTGCTTCTTTATACCAGAACCTCTGCAGGTGCAATTTATTGTCTCTCTCTTTCTTAAAGATACTTAACTCTTTCATCTTCCCTGATGTCTGGGACCATGTCTGTGTCAAGTACTTTTTTGTCTTTTTTGTTTGATTTGCTTTTGCTTACTGTTTTATAATTAGTCTCTGAACAGGAGAGAGATGGCAGACTTCAAGTAGATAATTAGAGGAGAATTTAATGGGTGTACTATTTTAAAAAGGTTTATGAGAAGTAATAGATGGTGATATATTCCTGACCCGTGTCAGGTGCAAAAAAGAAAACTGTTTGGAAAGGGCCCCTGATAAGAGTAATATTTACTTAGAATATGCTGCCAAGTTGTGCCAAACTAGCAAGGAAGAAACCAGGGACATAAATATAGTGACCTCACCCTTCTTGCCCCCTAGATCTCCTGCTGGTGCCTCTCTCTGGATATGCCTAACACAAAGCCACATATAGCAGATATAGTTCAGTAGGTTAAATTTTCTTGGCAAAGAGGAGGGCTGAGAAAGGCAACAGTGGAAATCTCAGCACTCCAGTGTAGTGCCAAGGCATAGCAGAGGCCTGAAACATGTAGTTGGCAACTGAATGAGTTTTATCCAGTGGCACTCTGAATAAAAAAGGAACACTTTGAAGTACGAAAGAACATAGTCCTTTGTGGGAATAAGTAATTTTATGTGGTTTAAACGTAGGTGAAAAAAGAGTGGAAGCAGATGCTGCTGGGAGATAGGCAAGGGCTGGATCACAGATACATTATAGAATTTACCTAAAAGTTTTAACTTTATTCCAAGGTTACTGGGTCATTATTGAAGTGTGTTTTTAAATAATTATTTTTGTTATAGGAAACTTTCAACAAAAAGTAGACAATTTAATGAGCCATCACACCATCACTCAACTGCTATTAATTACTGGCTCATGGACAATCTTGTATCTTAATTCCCAGCTTCTGCCTCCTCTATGCTATTTAGAAAGAGATCCCAGACATTCTACTTCAGAATAGCAGAATAGTGGTTTATGCTTTGCATCTCTGTATAGCTTATGCACTTCAGTAATATTGGTTTATATTTCTCTCTTTTCATATATGTCTTAACTAATTACCCATATCATGGACAGAATTTTATTATTTTTTCTCATTCAGTATGAAAGAATCTTATTTTTGGTCCGTGATTTCTTGAAGCTATTATGCTTAATTAAAATTCTTACATTTCAAGAAGGTAAATTATTTGAAAATGCAAGTATTTGTTTAAACGAGCAGTTAAGCAGAAAAATGTAATTATTTGTGCCTGCATGTCTGTTTTTGTGTATTTATAATGATTGCTATATAATTAAGAAACATAATTATTAAGTAAAGTCTTTTAGAAAAATTATTTTTCATAGAATTTGAAATGTTTGAAGTAATTAAAGGCTATAAACTTTTAACATTAGAAACCCAAACTAATAATTATATTTGTTTACTCCGTATTACTGAAGCAAAATTTAAAGAGTAGAAAATTCAGAATGGTACTTTAGGAAAGATTTGAAGTAGAATTACTGGCATGTGAAAAAATGGTTTCTTTTAGACTTTTTCTTGTATTTGCAAATTACAAAGCAGAAGTCTTCAATTCATTTTACCAATTGAAATGTATCCCTGCTAATTAAGATTATTTTTCATTGGATGCTTGGTAACTTGATTACCTGTTTGGAGTCACACTGCCCATAATCAGACATTGTAATTTGTATTTATTTTTGCCACAATTTTCTGCCATTATAGCCAAGAAGGTCTTTTCATGTTGAACCTAAGTACTTTAAAGCTATTCAATACAGTTCAAAGGATGATTCAGAGTTTGAGGAATTTGGGGCCTAGTTTGCCATGCTGTATGAACTCCAAAGATTTCAGTCTTAAAAATTTTAAAGAAACCATATAGGGCTTTCTTTATATTAACTCAAATTATATTGTATGATTTAGGCCTTTTTGTATTTATGAATTAAGAAAGCAAAAGGCTATTCAATGAAAAAAATTACATGGAGAAATCCCCAGGGTTGAAATTTTATGCATATTATATAATATATTCTTTCATTATTTGTTTTAAAAAAGGCAATATTAATATTCTGTTTACTTTGATGCGTAAGTATAAGAAATAAAGTAAAATATCAATCATAATCACATGGACCAAGAATAACCACTTATATTTTGATGTGTTTCCTTCCAATTGCTTTATATCTGTGTTTTAAAACATACTTAAAATTATATAAATAAAACCCATGCTATGGATGACTGCCTACTCTTTCATTGTATAAATATGTCCCATTTTACATAATATTTATTCCGTTATGAAACTTGTAGGTTTCTGATGCTGGTGTTATATAATCTTGTAATTCACATATGTGTTCATAAACCTGTTTACATTTCAAATTATTTTCTGAAGAGAAATTCCCAGAAAAGAAATTACTATAAAAAGGATCTGAACATGTAAAGCCTTTTAATAAAAATTATAAAATCACTTTCTCAGAAGTTTATACCATTTATTTGCCTACAAGTAATGTATGGGAATACCTGGGTGAACAGTGATTAAACATTTTTTTTTTGCAATGTTGTACATTTTTTCCTGTATTCTTTTTTTTTTTTTTTTGCATTTTGTCATTATTTTTATTTTAATTCTTTTTTTTAAAGACATTAAAATATATAAGAGGTTCCCATATACCCCACCCCCCACCCCACCCCCACTCCTCCCACATCAACAACCTCTTTCATCATTGTGGCACATTCATTGCATTTGGTAAATACATTTTGGAGCATGCTGCACTGCATGGATTATAGTTTACATTGTAGTTTACATTCTCCCCCAGTCCATTCAGTGGGTTATGGCAGGGTATATATTGTCCAGCATCTGTCCCTGCAATATCCTTTAGGACAACTCCAAGTCCCCAAAATACCCCCCCCCCCCATCTCTTCTTCCCTCTCCCTGTCCTCAGCAATTACTGGGGCCACTGTCTCCACATCAATGATACAATTTCTTCCACTGTTAGAGTCATAATAGTTTTATACTAGAATACCAGTAAGTCTACTCTAATTCATGTTTTGTTTCTCCATCCTGTGGACCTTGGGATGGTGATACTCACTCCACCTCTAAATCAAGAGGGGGCTTAGATTCCACATGGTTGATGGATGCAATTCTCCTGCTTGCAGTTGTAGGCACTCTTGATTCCCTGGTGTGGTGGTTGACCATCTTCACCTCCTTTTTAGCTGACCTGGATAAGTTCAGTGAACCAGAGAGTAGGAGTTGCAACTCTGATGCAACTGAATCTATAGATTCAGGGCCCAACTGGCACACGGCCAGTCCAGAGATTCAAGTCTCCTGAGTATATAACAACCCCAGCGCCAACTGCAGGTTCAATAAAAGTGACAGAAGATAATATCCCACATTTCTTGAAATTATGTTAATAGAGACAAAATTCTATCACAGAAAAATAGAGAATTCTATTATAGAATAATAGAGAGTCAAACTCCATCCCTAGAAAGAAATAAATTATATCTTTTGTAGAATTTTTAAAATTCTGGAACAAATAATTATGCAGAAATAAACAAAAAAATTGAGAGCAAGGGCATATTGTTTATCTTTATTGTTACCTCTTACGTCTTCTTTTTTGAAGTGTCTAAGTGTTTCGAACTTTTTAATTGACTGTTGGTTTTATTATTGAATTCCAGAAATTATTGATATATTCTTGATACATGTCTTTTGACAGCTTTAAGTACTGAAAATATTTTCTCTTGGTCTTGTCATACCTTTGCATTTTCTTAATGGTTTCTTTTGATGAAAATAAATTTTAAACACTCTTTGGAAGTCCAGTTTTATGAAGTTGATTTATTTTATATTAGAGCATTTTGTCTCCTTCCTAAGGAATCTTTGCTTACCCCAAGGAAGTTTGGGAAAATGTTCTGTATTTTCTTCTTGAGAATTTACAGTTTTGTTCTGTGTAAGTCTATGATTTGATTCACATTAATTTTTGTGTATTGTACAAAGTAGGAAACAAGGTTTATTTTGTTCATATGTTTATCCAGTTTTTTTCCCAGCATGATTCATAGTATAAAGACTGTCCTTTTCTCATAGCAGTGCTTTGCTGCTTCTGTCCATAGTCAATTAATTGTGTGTGGGTCTATTTCTGACTCTAATCTGTTCTATTGATCTATTTGTTTATCTTTATACCAATACTATACTCTCTTGCTTTTTTTTTTTAAGATTTATTTTTTTTATTCCACACACCCCCCCCCCCCCACTGCCTCATTCTTTTGTGCTCACTGTCTGTTCATTGTATGCTCATCTTCTCTTTAGGGGGCACCTGAAACCAAACTCAGGGCCTCACATGTGGGAGGGGGCACCCAATCACTTGAGCCATCTCAGTTTCCTGCTTTGTTGTGTTTCTCAATATTTTTTCCTCCTTGTGTCTGTTGTTGCATCATCTTGTTGTGTCAGCTTGCCACACCAGACTGTTAATATTAACTCACTGCCTTACTTGTCCTTCCCAGGAGGCACTGGGAACTGAACCTGGGGCCCCCCCATGTGGTAGGTGGGAGCTCAATTGCTTAAGCCACATCTGCTTCCCTGTCTTGCTTACTATAGCTTTATACTAAGTTTTTAGTCTGGTAATGTGAATCATTTCAGTTTGTTCACCTAAGAGTGTTTTAATTATTTTATGTCTTTAGAATTTGCATATATTTTAGAAGTTTATTAATATCTACAAAAACCTTTTGGAATTACATTGAATCTATAGATAAATTTGGAGAGAACTGACATAATAACATTTTCCCCAATTTTTGAGCGTGGTATATCTCTTCATTTATTTGTGTTCCTTAATTTTTCTTAGCAATGTTTTGTAGTTTCAGTATAGTTTTCAGAATCTTGCATGCATTTTTTTAAAAAACATTTTTTATTGAAGTATTTTTAAACTTATAGGACAGCTACAAAAAATAATACAAACCCCATACAGAGAACTCCAACATATCCCTGTACCCCAGGTACCCAGATCCACCAATACTAACATTTCACCACATTTGCCATATCATCCTGTCTATCTATTGTCTGTATTTATCTATTTATCAACTTATCAATCCATTTTCTCAACACTGCAATGTGAGTTGTATACATCATGCTCCTTAAATACTTAATACAGCCATGCACATTTCCTAAGAATGTGCTTTTCACATGTGTAACCATCTTAAGTGCAATTATCAAGTACAAGAACTTTGACATTAATATGAAGCTTACAGTCTATTGTCCAAGTTTTTCATATATCCCTATAATGTCCTTTTGAGTCTTTTCTCTTCCCTTGTTAGATCCCATCCAAGATCATGTATTACATTTAATTGTCATTTTCTCTTCAGTGGAATTAATCACATTTACAGCATTGCAGTACCCTCACCACTTTCCATTACTGAAACTTCCCTATCTCCCCAAATGAAAATCCTACACTCACTATGTTTTGTTTTGTTTTTTAATAAAGAAGGCTGGATTTCTTTTTTTTTTTAAAGATTTGTTTTTCTCCCCTCTCCCCCCCCCCCATTGTCTGCTCTCTGTGTCCATTCACTGTGTGTGTTCTGTGTCCACTTGGATTCTTGTCAGTGGCACCAGGAATCTGCATCTCTTTGTTGCATCATCTTGCCACGTCAGCTCTCTGTGTATGCGGCACCACTCCTGGGCAGGCTGTGCTTTTTTCACATGGGGTGGCTCTCCTTATGGGGTGTACTCTTTGTGCGTGGGGCTCCCCTATGCAGGGCACACCCCTGCGTGGCACGGCACTCTTTGTGTGCATTAGCTCTGCGCATGAGCCAGCTCACCACATGGGTCAGGAGGCCCTGGGTTTGAACCCTGGACTTCCCATGTGGTAGGCAGACACTCTATCAATTGAGCCAAATCCATTTCCCCCCACTATGTATTAACTCCCCATATCCCCTGCCACCTGCCCCTGGCAACCTTTACTCTTAATTTCTGTCTCTATGAGCATGCATATTTTCCAATATTTTCTTTGTAGTTACCATGAAGCTTAAATTTCATATCTTAAATCTGTAGCAATCTCATATGCATTGATACCAACTTAACTTCAATAGTATACACAAACTATGTTCCTATATCCCTCCATCCTCTCCACCCTTATGTTGTTCTCATCACAAATTACATGTATTTACAATATAAGTCCAGAATTGCTGATTTATCATGAAATTTTATGCATTTGCCTTTTAGATCCTGTAGGAAGTAAAAAGTGGTGTTGTAAACCAAATATACAATAGTACTGGCATTTGTATTTACCATGAGTTACACTTGTGAGAGATTTTTATTTCTTCATGCAGCTTTGATGTATTGTCTATTATCTATTACATGCTAAAGAGATGCTCTTTTAGCATCTCTTGTGGGGCTGGTCTAGTGGTGATGAATTCTCTCAGCTTTTGTTCATCTGGCAGTGTCTTAATCTTTCCCTCATTTCTGAAAGACAGCTTTACCAGATGCAGAATTCTTTTCTGGCCATCAAGATTTTTTTTTCTTTGCTTTCAGCACCTAAGTATGTCATCCTATTGCCTTCTTGCCCCCCATGGCTTCTGTTGTGAAATTGGCACTTAATCTTACTGAACCTCCCTTATACATGACACAGTGATTCTCTCTTGCAGCTTTTATAATTCTCTCATTTTTAGCATTTGACAGTTTGATTATAATATGACATATTGGAGGTACATTTGGATTTATCCTGTTTTGAGTTCGTTGAGTATCTTGGATATATATAGTGAAGTCTTTCACTAAATTTGAAAACCATTATTTTTTTGAATATACTCACTGCCCCTTTCTCTCTTTCTTCTCCTGCTGGGACCACAATGTGTATATTGGTACACTTGATGGTGTCCCACAGACTACTTAGGCTCTGTTCACTTTTCTTAATTCTTCATTCTGTTCCTCAGACTGGATGATTTCTTATGGTCACTGATTCTTTCTACTGTGAGCCCAATATGCTGTTGAACCCTTCTAGGGAATTTTTAATTTCTGTTACTGTGGTCTTCATCTCTGTTTGGTTCCTTTTCATAAGTTGCATCTATCTATTGATGATCCCTTTGTGCTTATCTGTCATTTTTCTGATTTTCTTCAGTTCTTTGTCCATGTTTTCCTTTAGCTCTTAGAGCATAATTAGGACCATTTCTTAAAGTCTTTTTCTGTTGTGTCCAAGATCTGATCTTCCTCAATGATGATTTATATTGCTTTAATCTTCTTCTTTGCCTTGGCTATAGCTTCCTGTTTCTTGGTATGTTTTGTAACCTTTTATTGGAACCTGGACATTTTGATGTTTTAAGATGTCATGACTGGAATTTTGATTCTGAGGTATTTGTTCCTTAAGCTTTTTTCCAGCTAGTGTTATAACAGAGCTTTCTTTGAAAGCCAGGAGTGAGAAAAAAAAAAAAAAAAGAGAAGGAAAGGAGAAGGAAGAGAAGAAGGAATAAAGGAATAAAAGAAAATGCCTTTCCCAGTCTTTGCAGATTGACTTATATTAGTGCTCTCCTTCAGAGAATATTGATACAATTAGTTTAGGGAATAGCTCAAGGTCATAGCATAGGGGCTTACCCGATCCTTTCTGTGCATTCTTCCTATCTTGAGCATGCTGTATGAGGTCCTAGGAATTCCCAAATTTACATGGATATAGAAGTCCCCTCTTGCCTAGGAAACAGTTGCCTCATGCTCCTAGGCACAGCACTGTATGTCCTATAGCCAGCAATCTGTAAACTGCCTTCCACACACAGGGCAAGTTCCAGGATGGCAAGCTTGTGATGACTGCCCTGGTCCAGTCCCTCAGGTCACTACCAGAGAGATTCAGCCAGACGTTCCTGCTCCCTGTATATGCATGAGAGTTACTCTGCTCTGCCCAGAATTGGGACAAGGCATTCACATTGGGAATGCAGGCAGCTCCAAGCTGAGCTCGTGAGGGGCCAGCCAGTGTCCCTTGAAATCCTTTCACTTCTAAGTTGCCTTTTTCTTGATTTGACATTCACCCTGTTACTGAAATTTAACTTTTTTCTGGGCCTTTGAGAAAGATGTTTCTGACAGTTCTTGCTGGTTGTTCAAAGCTTCTGTGCAGGGACAAATCCCTGAAGTTTCCCTCTCTACCATCTTTTTTTTTTTTTAAGATTCATTTATTTATTTATACCCCCTCTCCCACACAATGGTTCCCTTGTCAGTCTGCTCATTGTTTACTCACTGTGTCTGCTCGTCTTCTCCAGGAGGCACCAGGAACCAAACCCGGGACCTCCCACATGGGAAGAGAGTGTCCAACGGCCTGACCCAGACCCGCTCCTTGTGGGCTGTGGCGTCTGCTGGCTTGTGGTGGTGGGTTGCAATGTCCAGCTCATTGTAGCAGGTTGTGGCAGGTGCAGTGTCTACTCATCTTCTTTAGGACGCACTCGGAGCTGAACCCAGGACTTCCCATGTGGTAGGCAGGCACCCAACTGGTTGAGCCAGATCTACTTCCCCCTTTACCATCTTGATCAGGGCAAGGATCTTGTATGCCTTTCTTTAAAATTCATTCCTATTTGTTTTTTGAAGCTATTTTAAATAGTTTTTGAAGCTATTTAAAATTGTTTTTAATTTTACATTTAATTATTCATTTCTAGTATAAAGAAATATAACATTGTATATATATATGTATATAGTTATGCATATTTTCCTTGTCTTGCAATTCACTTATTAGTGCTCATTTTTAATAGATTTCCTAGGTTTTTCTACATACACAATTATATTGTTTGTTAAAAAAAGTTTTGCTATTTCCTTACATGCTTTTTATTTCTTTTCCTTGCCTTATTGAGCTGGCTAAGGTATTGAGTAAGATGTTGAAGAGAAGTGATAAGATTGAATATACTTGCATTGTTCCTAATTTTAGGTAGAAAGCTATTCCAAGACTCTTTGATGTTACTCTCAGTTTTTAATATGGGCTCTGAAAAGGGTTTTTAATTCATTCCACATGATATGGTATTTTTCATCTCTCTTAGGGCCTTTTACTCTTGTACCAACTGTGGAAATAGATAGAGGATCACTTTTCTTTCCATATCAACTATGTTGTGTATTGTTTTTTGACAGTTTAACACATCTCTTTCTGTCAATGACTCACAATAACACTGGCTAGTGGAACTACTGCTTGCATGTTGAAAATGGTTTGTGAAATAATCATATGCCAGTAATGGGTATGTCTTTCTGACTGATCTTTTGTTTGTTCCAAAGGGATCTCAAGATTTCCATCAATTTTATATCTGGGGTCTAGGAAAGGAGCTAATCTGTTTTCCCTCATAAATTTACTGAAATCTGTAGTCCAGTAGTCTGTAACTCTTTGTCCACAGCCTTCATGATTGATGAATGAATCGAGAACTGTTAAGTACATGCAAAAATATTTCTTCCCTACTCCATGGCTACTAAGCATATAACAAATGACTTTGGAACCTGACTTGTGTGGTTGTTCCAATAACAGAATGACCATTTAGAAGAAAATTAGTAGGGCAGGAGAAAGGTCTACTATTTACATCTACAGGTGAAGTCCAATAAACTCCAGTGCAATAGTGCACTTCAGTGTTATTTGTCCTTGGCATACACCACCTTAATTTTATTGTTTCCTTAAATGTAGCTTCACTACTGCTGCCACCTAAGTGGGTATCACCATTGTTTAGGAAATCTACATATACATCTTTGTGATGAAGAAGCACCACATCATAACTGGCAGATGTATTTGGATATTGTTCTTCCTTCATTGGAATATTTATTTTTTTAAATCACTGTTTTACTTATTCGATCTCTAGTTTTAATTCCAGTGTTTTGTTTTTTCTTAATCATTGGAATACTTATAATAGTAGTTGATGCCAAGTCAAAATACTATTGTACTAATATATGCAATTTGATAGCAAGATGCCATCCTGCATGAATACTATGGACTTTACTAGGTAAAACAAATCTTTTTTAGGACAGTCAGACACGAGGCTGTTTTCACCAACTGGGTAGGTGTGGATCAAGACTGTCTCACACTTCTGAATCTGCATGAGATAATCTGAATTTGCAGCAAGCTAGTTATGCCTTTGAATTGTTTCTTACAGTCCTCAAGCATTCACACATGACTCATTATTTGCATTATTAACACAAATTATCCATCCTCTCTTTCCAACATGTTCTGCATTCTCCATTAGAGGAGTATGAGCCTCATGTTGGTATTCTGTAAGTTTGCAGAGGGTTTCCACTGCTGCAACTAGACCATGCAGAATACTGCAGCACTCTGGATCTGCCTGAGGATTAGGAGGCCCAACAGCAGCCAATGCTGCCATCAACTCCTACAAATTTTGGCTTTGTTGAATCAAAGAATTTAAAAAATGTACTCCAGAGTCACTCACAATGCAATGCACCAACTTTTTGAAAAGAAATATATCATACGTTTTTCTATAATATTCCATGGAAGATTCTACTGAGCAAGTTCAAAATGATTGAGATATGGGAGACAAAGGGATGGTTCCTTGGGTCTTAATCTTCACCAGCATATCAAACTCAACATGCTGTCTGCCTGATTCTGCCATGTAAGGGCAGTGGTCTACAACAAATACTGTTTTATGAGATTTAGACAAAATATTTATTTTGTTTTAACTTTCATATCTGGTGCTGCAGTGAAAATGAACAGAGGCTATGGGCCACAGCCTCTCTGAAGAAGGCTACTGCCTACATGGAGATGGTCAGAGCATAGTCAGGAATTTCTAGCACCAGAGCAGACTGGTTCTTCTCAGGCTTCCTAAATGCAGGAGTGTGTGCACATGCACCTGGACACAAACATTCACATACTTATGCTCATGTGTGCACAGAAAACTATTCGACAGCTTTACCAAACTCTGCTTCCCCCTCGGTGGGCCAGATGCCCAGGTTGCTATATAAACAGGATGAGGACAGAGGCAAGGAGAAAAAAAATGCCTTTGACCTTTAATATTTTCTACTTATTAATTCTTCCAGTTAGTGACTTGAGAGCCTCCACAACAGCAAAGTACTAACCACAGCACTGGCTAAACGAGCCATGGCTCCCAAATCACAGTGCCCTCCCCCAGGGCTACCTTTTGTCAGGTTTTCATATCATGGTTATGCTGGCCTCATAAAGTGAGATAGGAAATGCTATTTGGTTCTATCTTCTAAAGAAATTTGTATAAGATTTGTGTATTTTCCATAAATGGTTCAGAGACTTCCCCAGTAAATCATTGAGGCAATATAGACATAGACCTATGTCTATGTCTTTCCTTTTGAGTCAACTTTATTAAGAATTGGAGGGAATTTTTTCCATTTTATCTAAATAGTTGAATTTATTGGCATACTATCTTTAGGATCTGTCATAATTTCTTCTCTTTCATTCCTGATAAAGAAATTTCTATCAGTTATTTTCCCTTTTTTTCATTAGACTTGTTAGGAGTTAACACATTTTATTAACCTTTATAAAGAACCAACTTTTGGTTTAATTTATTTACTCGAGTGTTTGTCTGTTTTTCTATTTCATTCATTTCTACTCTTTATTGTTTTCTTCCTCCTTCTGTTTAGTGTCATTTGTTCTTTTCAAGTTCTTAAGTTGGAATCTTATATCATCAATTTTAAATCATTCTTCTATTCCATTGAAATATTTAAAGCTACTAATTTCACTCTAAGCACTGCTTTAACTGCAACCCACAAGATTTTGTATTTTCCAGATATATTCCAACTTTCTTTGACTTGTAGGAAATATGTTTTAAAATCTTTAAGTTTTTGGAGGCTTTATAGGTATGCAATTATTATTTTCTACTTTATGTCTCTTGTGGTCATAGAACATACTGTGTTTCCATTTTTTTTTTAACTTGAAACTTGTTTTATTGTCCAGAATATGGTCTTTCCTAGTGCAATTGAAAAGAATGTGTATTCTGAAGTTTTTTGGATTTGGTGTTCCATAAATATTAATTAGATCAAAATGGTTGAAAATGCTGTTTAAATCTCCTATATCTTTATGGATTTTTTACTAATTGTTCTATTAATAGCTGAAAGAGATACTAAGCTATCTAAGGAATATTTTGGCTTTGTCTACTTCTCTTATTATTTTTCAGTTTTTGCTTTGTGAATTTTAAAAGATCAGCCATTAAAAGCACATATCTTTGTGATTGATTAACCTATTCACCTTTATTAAATGACTAGCTTCCTCTTTGGTGAATCTTCTTGTCTTGAAATCTACTGCATCTGATAATAATATACCATAACACATTTATCATGCTTACCTTTTGTGTGTTAGATATCAACGTTTATAGGGCAGAGTGTATTTGAATCTTGCTTTCTTAATGCAATCTGACAGTCTCTACTTTTTGTTGGAAATATCAGTCCATTTTCATTTAATATATCATTATTAATATTGTTAAGTCTACAATATTGCTATTTGGTTTCAGTTTGACCTGTTTAAATTTTGTTTCTATGTTCCTAATTTCTTGCCTACTTTGGGTTATAAATTTTTTTTTGTATTTTTCTTTTCCTCTGTTGATCTTTTAGCCATATCATTTTGGGTATTTATTGTTGCTATTTTTATTAATCTTGAAATAATAATCTATCCTTAATTTATAAGAGCAAACCTAGACATATTATACGATTTCCTGTAAAGTTTAAATTTCTTATAAAAGTATAATTTCATTTAGCTTCCTTCTATTCTCTTTCTATTTACACATATTTTATTTTTACATGTAGTATAAACACCACCATTCAATATTAATTTTTCACATTAAAACAGCTGTGTCTTCAGGAAATTGAGATGAAAGGAAAAATTGATACTCCTTCATGTTTACAGCCTGAATAATTTCCTTTAGCATTTCTTGTATTGTGGTTCTGCTGAAAAATTCTTTCAAATTTTGTTTACCTGAAAATCCCTTTTTTAACCCTCATTTTGAACTTTATTTTCACCGGATATAAGATTCTTGATTAACAGATTTGCCTATTTACTTGTTTTCCCACTTTAAAGAGGTTTCTTTTTTTTTTTTTTTTTGGCCTCCGTATTTTATAATCAAAAGTCAGCTATCATCATATCATCATTCCCCTATATAAATACACACACACAAACACAGTCTTTTTTCCCTGACCTTGAGATTTTCTCTTCATCTTTAGTTTTAAGCCTCAGTGTGGTTGTATTAGTTTCCTATTGCCACTGTAACAAATTACCACAAAGTTAATGGTTTAAAACAACACACATTTGTTAAAGTCCTGGAGATCAGAAGTCTAAAATGGATTGGCAGGGCTGTGTTCCTGCAGTAGACTCTAACGGGGGATCAATTTTCTTGCCATTTCTTCCCACATTCTTTGGCTCATGGCCCCACATCATTCTGACCTCTGCTTCCGTCATCGCATCTCTCTCCATCAGCCTCCCTCTTTCCCTTTTAAATGTCCTTGTGATTACATTGGGCCCACCCAGATAATCCTAGATAATCTCTCTATCTCAATATCCTTTAGTCAAGTATATTAAAAAGGAAACTTTAGACATGTAAGATCACATATTCATGGTTTTGGGAATTAGAACATGGACTGGACTGCTTAGAGTCACTGCTGGGAGTGGCGGTATTCTGTCTACTGGTTTTCTTTGTATTTAATCTGTTTTGGATACACTGAGGGTCCTAGACCTATAGATAGATATTTTTTTCAACAAATTTGAGATATTTTCATCCATTATTTCTTTTTTAAAAATTTTTTCTTTATTTTTAAAGAAATTTTAGATTATATAAAAGGAACACCTATTACTTCTTTAAATATGTTTTCTGTTCCATTCTTTTTCTCCTCTCCTCTGACATTCAGATGCACCTATTTTAGACCGCTTGTTACTGTCTTACAGGACTTTTGAATAAAATTTAACATTTCTCTCTTTTTTTTCAGATTAAATAATTTTTATTGATATATTTTCTTCTTCACTGTTCTTTGCTATGCCATGAAGTACATGCAGTGAAAATTTCAAATTTTTCTTTTCTCGATTACGGGTCCCAATTTCCTACTACTTTATTTGTCTGGTACTATTCTTAAATACTGGGTGGATGATATGTGTGGAGTCTAGGTTATGCTGGAGCCTGCTATGCAGTGTTTAGCATTACATTATATTCAGTTCTCTACTTCTTGCTCATAAGATACAAAAGAAATCTTATATAAGAAAAATCCTACTAGTCCAGTGTTTAAAAATCAACAGAATGTGTTTTTTTCTCAAGTTAATATAAATCTGCTTTATCTCTTTACTCCCAAATATATGATTGAGTTTGTCACTATTTTAACTCTACCAGGAAATTAAGGATTTTAGAGAAATGACTGTCTGTATGACTGACTGTAAACAGATGAATTTTTTTCTAAACTTACCATTAACTGTTGTGAGCTAAACAGACTGCTTTTGTGTCTTTTTTTGTTGTTGTCTTTCTCATGAACTTACCTGGGTAGTGAGTTGATCCCTCTACTGAACAAAAATGAAGAAGATGCATGTATACAAATAACCTCAATGAGAAACAGTCCTTAGGTTTCTATAAGTCTCTACTTTTTCATAAAAAAGTTCTTGACCCAACGTATGTATTTAATAATTGCTAGTATTTTAAAAGATGATCAGAAGGGAAGTGTTTTACTTTTCAAATATAGCCCTTTCCTTTTTATGATTCTCCACTTCATTCAGGACAGTTTTTATAAATTAATATCATGGCTGATATACTCAAGGTAAGAAAGAGAACTATAGATGGAAGGAGGTGGGCTTTGAGAACATGCAATTATAAGTATGACTTAAAATTATAAAATGCTAATGGAATAGATCATAGCAGCATACTGAAATCCCATCACTTTACATATGAGGAAACTGAATCTTATTGTTTCTTCTATAAATATTTACTCATATGGATAATAATAAGTAAATAGTAATAGCTGTACTGATATTTAGACTCCATACATCATGTGTTGCAGTGGAACTTTAAAACAGTTTAGTGTTCAGGAATCTTAATATTTAATAAAATGAACAAAGCAGTAAAACCTGATATAGCTTCATGACAATTTTTAAAAGCCTGCAAAAATTTGTACAGAAAATATGAATTAGCTGATAATGATGCCGCTGTAAATTATTTACATCATGCCACTGTAAATTATTTAAATCAAACTTCTCACATTGGTGACTAAGGCAGTGTATCAGGAAAGAAAAAAGAACCCATTCCAGGTAATTCAACTGATTCATTCTGTAGACTTACAGTGTATTAGAAGAACTGATAAGAGTGCAACCCATGGATTAACAATCCGTAGATTTAGCAACTGCAAAAAGTCTACCACTTCCAGGGCTGGAACAACAATGAGAGGAAAGGGGACCACAAGATAGAGGTGGACCCTTGAGTAGCCCATTGTTGGGTTGAGCAGTGACTGTCATCAGCCTGGAGCGAAAACTCTGAAACAGAGACTCCTCCCTGAGAATTACACCCACTGGTGGTGCTGCCTGTCTATACTGGGACCATAGAGAAAAGGGTTGCCTGGAGGGAGAGAGTGTTGCCTGATGGAAAATGGAAGCATAAAGGAAAATCAGCCTTTTTCAGAAAATCTAGTGAGGGAACATTTCCTGCTCTGTCCTCTCTCCCTGCCCCTCCACTGTCCTCCCATGCATCTTAGGAGCTGCCTGTAAGTAGATGCTGGTTCGTAAGGAAGCCTGGAGAAGGTAGTTTGCAGGGTTCAACGACATGCAATACAGAACAGCAAGGGAAGAAGGAGGAAGAGAACAAATAATGGCATAGGCAGTCCCATTTATGTGTTGGTATCGTCCTGTCCTTGATTTTCTAAAATAATTTAAGTTTAGGTCAAAGAGCTAAGTCAGAATGCCAGCGGTTTTTCTCACTAGTTTTTTTTTTTTTAATTTTTTAATTCATTTTTAAAAAATATTACATTCAAAAAATATGAGGTCCCATTCAACCCCACCGCCCCCACCCCAACACTCCCCCCACAGCAACACTCTCTCTCATCATCATGACACATCCATTGCATTTGGTAAGTACGTCTCTGGGCATCGCAGCACCTCATGGTCAACGGTTCACATCATAGCCCATACTCTCCCACGTTCCATCCAGTGGGCCCTGGGAGAATCTACAATGTCCGGTAATTGTCCCTGAAGCACCACCCTGGACAACTCCAAGTCCCGAAAATGCCTCCACATCTCATCTCTTCCTCCCATTCCCCACACCCAGCAGCCACCATGGCCACTTTTCCCAAACCAATGCCACATTTTCTCTGTGGACCTTGGATTGGTTGTGTCCATTGCACATCTATGTCAAGAGGAGGCTTAGATTCCACATGGATACTGGATGCAATCCTTCTGCTTTCAGTTGTAGGCACTCTAGGCTCCATGGTGTGGTGGTTGACATTCTTCAACTCCATGTTAGCTGAGTGGGGTAAGTCCAATAAATCAGAGTATAGGAGTTGAAGGCTGTTGAGGCTCAGGGCCTGGCTATCATATTGTCAGTCCAGAGATTCAAATCCCCTAGATATATCTTAAACCCCAGCACCAACTACAATTCCAGTAAAGTAGCATGAAAGTCTTGTGACAAGACATCCCATCTGTGTCCAGCTCCATCATGCAGAAACACCAGCTCCAAAGAAGGGCCAACTGACATGGCAGTGAACCCCATCTGCCATGACCATAGAATCTGTGGGTCTCTTTAGCCCTCAAAAGAACCAATACCTGGGGTTGTATCTACTTTATCTGTCTCTGAGACTCTGCTCAGGTGTGCATAAGGGCAATCCTTCTGACAACCTCCAGACTCTTTTTTTAGAGACTCATAGCCATATAAATTCATTTCTCCTTTCCATTTCCCCCTTACATTAGGTAAAACAGCATTTTAAACTCCTGTTATTATATGTAGACAGGGATATTCTGCTGGTCTGCGTTGAACCTTTAATTCAAGGTCATTTTCTAGTTGCATCATCGGCTGGTACTTGGTAGTGATCCCTTGGTGCCAGGGAGGCTCATCACCGGGTGTCATGTCCCATGCTGGGGGGAATGCATTGCATTTACATGCTGAGTTTGGCTTCGAGACTGGCCACATTTGAGTAACATGAAGGCTGTCAGGAGGAAACTCCCAGGCACAGTGCTGCTCTAGGCCTTGTTCTTATTTCAGGTGTATAGGCTCACAAGCATAGTCATTAGTATCAGGGGCTCGCTGTTGGACCCTCATTCCTTCCTGGTCCTTACCCTTGCACCTGGGGGGCTGCCACTGCTCCCCTAGGGACCACAACAGAGCACCCCCAGCCAGGAACCCAGTACCCCCCCAGCTGTTGTTTTTAATTGTTGCCACTATGAGTATATCCAAACATTACCATGCACCCTGTATACCCATATGCCCTATATAACTCCCTGTCAACCATATATCACCTGTCAATAACATCCCATACCAGTATTCCTCCGCTGGCATTGTTGAACCACTCTGTGATCCAAAATCTCACTAGTTTTTTTCAACCTATTTTTTCTTTTGTAACAAAGGTAATAATATTCATTTTACAGGAGTGCGTGAGGTCAATTGAGAACCGTGTTTTTAATATGGATGGTGCTTGGCATGTAACAGTTTCCTCACACAGTAAATATTCATGTATTTCTGAATGCATGTTTTCATCTCTCTGAGTCTCATTTCTCTCATCTTAAAGAGCTAGACTAGGTTATTGAAATCTCTTTCAACTCTAAAGTAGGAACTATATTGTGTCTTATTCATCCTTATAACCCTAACACCTTGGAACAGTACCTACATTATCCTTTGGTGCATGAAAGAAATGCTTTAAATGATAGAAAAGTCAGGGGGAAAAAGCAGTGGAAGGAAGCAGAGAAATACAAGCTTTATATTTCTTAAAGGAGGAAACAGAGCAGAGTCTTAATGGACATTTAAATAAAACAAATATTGGTGGTTGAAGTAGGAGGAAGCTAAATTTTTAAAGCAGCTTTAGAAAGTGAAAACCTATTTTCAAAGTGACTATTTCCCTGACCAGAAGGTCAGAAAAGATGCCTGGGAATAATATACTATAAATGAAAAGAATAGGATAAGTTTCATTAAGAATTTATTAGCTATGTCATGATAATGCTGCTAATAACAAAGACTACTGAAATATATAAAACCAGCTAATTTTAATATAATATGTTAAGAGTAGTGATATATTCACAAGCTATTATATCTTCCAGCTTCTTAGTTTTCTGATCTCAGTTGCCCAGACTTAAACTGCTGTTTTCAGTATTCTCTGTCATTGGTGCATGAACAACCCTCTTCCCCCCTCCCTCCCTCCTTTCCACCTACCTACCTACCTACCTACCTAACCAACTTCCCAACAATCTGTCATCTCTATCATCTATTATCTTTATATACAACCTATATCTATCTATTTATCCATTCTCTCTCTCTAACAGCTTTATTGACAGGTAATTCACATTCCATAAAATTCACCCATTTAAAGTGCACAATTCAGTGGATTTTATTATAGTCACAGAATTGTGCAACCATTACCACAATAAGTTTTAGAACCCCAAAGAAAATTCCATACACTTAAACTATGATTTCACAACCCCCCTATCATTCCTAGCCCTAGGCAACTACCAATCTGCTTTCTATCTCTATGGATTTGCCTATTCTGGACATTTCATATCTATGGAATCATAGAATATATGGCCTTTCGTGTCTTACTTCCTTCATTTAGCATCATGACTTCAAAATTCATCCAAGTTATAGCATATAGCATTACTTCATTCCTTTTATGGTTGAATAATTTTCCATTGTATGGCTATACCACATTTTTTTAATCCCCTCATTGGTTGATAGGCGTTTGAGTTGTTTCCACTTTTTGACTGTTATGACTTATATGTTGCTGTGAACATTTGTACAAGTTTTTGCATAGACATATGGCTTCATTTTGCATGACTATGTATCTTGCAGTGGTAACTCTAGGTTTAAAGTTTTGAGGATCTTCTATTTTTTTTTTTTATTCAAATTCCTGCCTTTCTTCTCCTCTCCTATTATAGGTGCCCTTCTTAGGTATTTAATTTGTATCCTTCCAATCAGTCCATAACAGGGGTACTAGTGCCCTTATGTGGTTTTATCTCAGAAGCTATAGCATCATATTTTCTAAAGCAACTTGTATTAAATAGACACAGTCATTCCTTAAAAATTGGGTAGGAGGGAAGCGGACATGGCTCAACTGATAGAGGGTCCGCCTACCATACAGAGGGTCCAGGGTTCAATTCCCAGGGCCTCCTGACCCACGTGGTAACCTGACCCATGCACAGTGCTGCCGTACACAAGGAGTGCCATGCCATGCAAGGGTGCACCCACGTAGGGGTGCCCCATGTGCAAAGAGTGCGCCCTGCAAGGAGAGCCGCCCTGCGCGAGAAAAGTGCAGCCCTCCCAGGAGTGGTGCTGCACACATGGAGAACTGACGCAGCAAGATGAAGCAGCAAAGTGGAGAAGCAGTTTCCCAGTGCGGCCGGATAATGGAAGCAGATACAGAACACACAGCAAATGGACACAGAGAGCAGACAATGGGGGAAAGGGGAGAGAAATAAATGAAAATAATAAAATCTTAAAAAAAAAAATTGGGTAGGACTTATAAACATCTGACCTGTTTGGGGATGGGAGTGGAATGAGGAATGCTTTTGATAACTCCTTTAATTTTAAAAAATAGTTTTAATTTATTCAATTTCTCTATTTCTTATTACATCACACTTGAGAAGTTATATATTTTTTTCCACAATTTTCTCCTCCTTATTTAGGTTTTCCAGAGAATTGCAGTTTAAATCTTCATAACATTCTTTTATAAATTTTAAAATTCTTTATCATGTCTTTAGCTATTGCTTTTTAATTCTTTTTCATGTAATAAATTTTAAAATCTTATTGTTTAGTCTTATAAAAGGTTTGTTTACCTTGTTAGTCATAAAAAAAAAAAAAACAAGAAAAGATGTCAGTATTGTTGATTATCTCCTTTGTTTATTCTATATGTTACTGATCTCTGCCTTGAGCATTTTGTTCCAGAATGAACCTGGGAGTTAGAGGCTGGCAGTAGTGGTAAGCAGGGAAGGAGAGGGGGATTTACCTTTTTTCTCTCCCCTCTCCCCTCAGTATTGTCCATCCTTTCCTTGTGACTCTTATTGAGTAATAAGGAGGATGAGGTATGGAAGGAGACGGAGAAAAATATTCCTGGGAAGGGGAGAGTATGGAAAGACAGGAAATCTCAAGCTACAGCAGTGGAGTGAAGGAAAGTTGTTATGGCCAGAAAACAATACATGACAATGGGTGTGCTTAATTCAGGGGTGGTTTTTGTTTTTCTCTCAAGTCATATGCCACTAGAAAGGCAATATTGGAAGTTTTCACAATAGTAACACATGCCATGTTGAACATATAATTGAATGTTTGTTATTAATAAACCAATGAATTAGTAGTAAATGATTCTTTCTAGCAAATGAATCACAGAGATGTTTGTGGCTATTAGGGCCTGTGCTTTATAGGATGGTATATTAGTCAGCCAAAGGGGTGCTGATGCAAAGTACCAAAGTCTGTTGGCTTTTATAAAGAATATTTCTTTGGGGTAAAAGCTTAGAGTTACAAGGTCCTAAAGAATTCAACTCAAGATTACTCCCTTCAGTCTTTTACCACATGTTGAAGCAAGATGGCAGGCGATGTCTGTGAGGGTTCAGACTTCCTTTTCCCTGTTAAGGCTCCATGGGTCTAGCTTCTTCCAATCTCAGCTGTAGGCTGGCATAACCCTCATCTGTCTTCCTGGGGCTCATTTCTTTCTGGGCTTAGCTGCTCGGGTCTCTTCACAAGGTCAGCTGTAAACTGTCAGGCAAATGGCTCATCTCTCTTCCCGGGGCCTCTGCCATGTCTATGGAGTTGTCTCTCTTCCTCTGTGTGTCTTCTCTTTGTATCTACTTCTGTGTTTTTTATTTAGCATCCATTTATATGGCCCACCAAGGGGGCAAGGACTCTGAGTTGCCCTAATATGGTGGTGGAATTAAAGCCCTAATCTTAACATAATTTAATCAAAGCCATCTCAGCTGAATCTAATACAATCAAAGGAAATCATGTTTACAAACCAGGACCAGTTTACAAACATAATCTCTCTTTTTGGAATTGATAAATATCTCAGATTGCCACAGATGGTAAGTCTAGACTAATCTGAATGTTGAAAATATATTTCTAATAAGTATTTTAAAAATTATTTATACCCTAATATGTTCCAAAAATAATTGGTTGTCTGTGCTTACAATGATAGAACTATCTTTACCCTAAAAAGCTAATTATGCTAGTTTCTCCGATTGCCTGTGAAATGATCTTAGATTGATTCTGAAATGTAAGTGGGGCTGATATTTATAGCTAATTAATGCTACCAATTTGTAGCATTTGCTACTGTTCTATTTTTTTAGATTGTTAAGATAACAGTGCTCTAGAGTACCTCCCATTCCAAGAGACTGGAAGATATTTAAACAATGTTGAGTTGTGTTAAACTCAGAAGAATAAGCTTACCTGGCAGATTCTGCATTTTTATCTGTCATTAGGCTTAGCCAAAGCTGAACAAAATGAAGAAAGTTGTATTTCCTCTAGTTGTTGAAGGATATAGTTTTGTTAAGTAACTATTCAGCTGAGAAATGCTTTAAGGCAAAGGGAAATATATTGGGAAAGTTCTGGAGGTGAGAAAATGGCTCAAATATACAAAGTAATTTAAAAAGATAGTTTAAGTATGGCCTAAAAAACTTTAAGATGCATGGGAGAGGACCAGGTGGGAGTCTGATAAGAATTTTGGTAAATTATCACTGGATTCTCTTCTGTTTTCTTGCTCTCTTATTAATTGAATAAGAATATATGTAAAGAACACGACAGAGTGCTGGTGATATAGAAGGTTCTATAATGATAATAAGTTCTTTCTTTTTCATTTTTATGCTATTTTCTCCTTTTTTGTCCCTTTGTTTTTCTTTTCTCCTTTGCTTATGTATAATCAGTTTTCTAGTGTCTGAATTAATGCAATTGTAAAAATAACTCAAAACATCAAATAAATAGAAACATCTGGCAGTCAATTAAGTGGAATTTGGCTTCCCAAATCAGTTACTTATTTTCCCCCTTCACAGAGATGAATGAGAATCATGGAGAAAAAGCTGATAGTACATATATTTTGCTTTCTGTAAAAGTAAATCTTTTAGATTTTAAGCTGAGTTAGTACTCAACTAAATTCTTTAAAGTTTACTTCATTAAAAATTAATTGATATTCAAAATATATTGTAATATACCCATTTTGGAAAGCTTATCTGCAGTATCATCTAAACATACACCAAAACTTATAATCCACCAATTCTACTCATTTGTGTATACTAGAGAGAGTATGTATCCACTAAAAGATAATACAAGAAAGTTTATACCAGAACTGGAAACAACCAAATGTTCACTAAGGTTGAATGGATAACTACATTTTGGTATATCTCATTCAGCCATAATAATGAGCAAACGAGGTACAAAAGGGTACCTACTATATGATTTATTTTCTATGAAATTCAAGATCAGGCAAAACTAAATGGTGACAGAAATCAGTAGAGAGGTTGTTACCTGAGTGGTGGGAGGGTATAAGAGATTGGTAAGATGCATATGGGAATCTTCTTGGGTGCTAGAAATTCACTAAAATTAAATCTGGATGGTAGTTTCGCGTAGGTGTGTAAAATATTTATCAGGCTGCATAAACAATTTTTTATATTTTACTATATATCTCATACATGAAAAAGATATTCATCCTTGAAATGTATATGATATTAAACAGTGAGTGTGTGTGTGTGTCTATGTAATTTTCCGGCCACACTAAGGCAGGGAAGTTACACTGATTCTTGTTTCTTAACAACAAAAGACTTGTAATGTTGACTTGAGTCTTCATTTTGTGGCCATTGTGGTGAATTGAGCTCTTAATGTGATTTTCATCCTCAAAGTTGCTTTGCTTTCCAGAATGTTTTTCTTTGAAGTAATTAAAATCATATTGCATTTTATTGATCTATATTGGTTAGAAGTAGCTTGAAGAAGTATTAGGTAAAATGGAAATGACTGCCCAACTTTGAAAGTTAACTAAGGGTGAGCAAGCATACAGATATATTAAGAATTAGAAAAATATAATTTAGAAGTTATCTCAAACTTTATGTGCTTTATCTCTTTTGTATTCTTTTTGTTGTCAATGAGAATTTATGGTAAAGCTCATGAAGTTTTGAATTTTTCATTTGTGTTAATGGTTTATCCAGGCTTCTTCTTATACTAATGGCTAATAAAGTTCCATATGTTTACCAAAACCTTTTGATTATATAAAATGGAGTTGGGGTTTCTAGCTTTCCTAAGTTGAGAACTGATTGTCATTGCTTCCTTTTGACTCTTGTTTTTATAGGCTGCGCTACAAGTTGGGGGCCACGGGGAAAGGCTACACCAGTGTCGGGAAGTCATGCTTCTAACTTACAAATCCATCCCCATGCAAGTGGATGGGGAGCCCTGCAGGTTAGCTCCTGCTATGATTAGGATCTCCTTGAGAAATCAGGCCAACATGGTACAGAAGAGCAAGAGGAGAACATCAATGCCTTTACTCAATGAGTGAGTCTGCTCCTTGCACACCTTTGTTAACATAAAGACCTTGGGGAGGAGAGCACAGAGCATGTGCATGGTCTGGGGACTTCACTGTTGGGAAGAGGAGAAAAGTCTGGGAAACTGAGCAGTATATTGGTTTTTCTAATGGGAATTTTTTTTTTTTTCTTCAAGTGTATTATTGTTATCATGCCCTTCTCTTGAAATTATTTCTCTTTGCTAAGTAGATCGTTCTTCTTCTCTGACCATTTGAGTGTATATTTACTGGGACTAGCATAACATCATTAAAAGTATCTCTAGGGTCCCTAAAATGTGTTTAGAAAATATGGTCTTTGTTGTTTTGTTTTGAAGAGTGGTGTTGTTAGACTGCCTTTACCCAGGTCCCTTGCAGAGTGGTGATTTCTCCAAAAACAGGAGATTGGCAAAGCTGGGTTTTGGCTGGCCTCTATCCAGATTGCATCCGCTTCTGCCTGTTAGTTAATTATCTCTTTCCTGGTGTCCCATTTTGGGGTCCTGTATACCCTCATGTTTCAAATCAGTTTTGCCTTTCTGGGTGGCATTCTACTGTTTAAACTTAATCTGACCCACTGCTTCTCACCCTGAACAAAATGGATCCCTCCTGGACACTTTCCTTTCTTAGAAAAAGCATTTTGATAAGCCAATTTGAAATAATGTGTGATAATGCCTAGATGTTTAGAGTTCATATTCATTTTGTAGGGTTACCTGTGTCTTAATCCAGGAAGTGACTGAAATGTCTACTGGGGGTTGTAGAAAGGTGGAGATTTTTAGCATCCTTATGAGTATATCCTGTCCATATGCCTAATCTGACTCAAAGTAAGGCCATTTCAGGGCTCAGCCTTGGGTCATGCTTATGTCACAGTGAGGGACCCTCAAAGGTGCTCCCCCTCTTTGTGGCCTGTGATGCGTGGATAACTGATTGCACTGAGTGCCTGGCTTCCTTGTAGTGCCCGTGGAACAAGGGCTTGCTTTGCTGAGTACTTACAGAGTCAATATGACAAGCTATAGAAGTGCCTAAAATAAACCAATGACACAGGTGCCGTAGCTCACTGCCAAAACCTGATTTCACCCCTCCTTATGTTGTGGCGTATGTTGAGGAACAGCATTAGTGCTCTCAAAGCGTTTCAGTTTTTGGCATCTAAGTCTGAAGCTGGGTGAAAGATCCTCTTTCTCTTCTGCTCTCCTCTTTCCCAGAGTAACTCCAGACTACCCCAGCACTTTCCTAGATCATTATCTGGAGGAGTTGTTTAGTTGCAATTCTTGTTTTGTTCACATTTTGCAGCTTGTGAAATTCCCAGCTCATTCCTGATGCTTTCTTTTTTCCCTGCCTTTACCTTCTAATAGATTAAATATACAAATACCATATTTATAATTAAAAAAAATAAAAGATGGGGTGTCAGCAATTTTATATGATTCACCAATGTCCCTCTAGAAATGTCAGAATAAAGTCATGAACCATTGGTTTGGGAGTAATTGCTGAACTAAAAATTGAAATACATCCCTGAACTTGTAGTATAGGTTTTGTTATTTTGGGGTCACTTGTAGACAGCTTGTTAAAATCTACAGTAGAGCTAAAAATTTTTAGTATCGATAGGCAGAGAACTCACAGTCTCATGCTTTTATATTTAATTACCTTATCAGGCATGAAATTCTTTTCATGTGTTTAGTTTCAAATAGTTCTTACCCTGGAGTTATGAATTTTCACTAGCTCAGTAACTGATATGAATAAGCATCCCTTGGGGCTTTATTCACATATGAAAACGATTATGAGTAGTTGCTCTGTCTTTGTACTCATGGCACATGTGGCGTAAGATGCGGCTTCATAGGTTTGTTTAGCTGTGCAAATGAAGAAGTAACCGTAATTTTAAAAATACAAATACTTCCCACCAGGGGGCAGTGGTGCCTCCCTCAATGTTGCTTGAGGCCCTATGAAAGGCCTGTATGAAATGACAATAGTATGCTTTTCAGTTTTTAAAAAGAACACTTTTAAAACTTCAAAAATAACAAAGATCTTTATTACTAATTATTAAGAAAAATTGTCATTCAACACAATATTTTTAGAAAATCAATAGCATATTTTCAAAAGGAAAACCAAACAACTACTTACCATGTAATACTTGCTTGTTAAAGCTTAACTCCTCTCACTCATTTAGGTTATTCATCCTCTGCAAACAGATTTCTTTTTTTCTATTTCACTATTTCACTGTGTTTTGAATCTAATTTCTTCAACTGGAGTTCCAAGTGGAGTTCTGAGTTTAAGGGCAGCTTGACCTTTAAAACCTTTCTATATATTTTCTTCAAACTTCTGAATCCTCTGAGTTTTTCTCTGACTCGACCATGGTTGTATGTGAAGCTCTCTATTCCAGCCAAAGAAGAACGAAATCTTGAGTGACATTTCCTTTTTCCTAATGTTCTCCATCTTTCTTCCCTCCTTTTTCCTTCCTTCCTTCTTTCTTCCTCTCTTATTTTTTACTAAATTAAGGCAGACTATATTTTCTGATTCATTTGCTGCTCTTTTTTCTTGCTCACTAAAAAAGAGAAATGGTTTAACATATTGTAGGATTTTCGTTTAAAAACCCAGGTATGTGTGTTCTTTTCCAATCAGAAGAGAATAACTTTTTATTTCATCTTAAGGAATACTCTCCTTTCACAAAACATAGTCACTGTGAATATTGAAGTTATAAGTATGGCTCCCAAACAAGTGACTCTCCTTATCTCTTTAGCCTGGCATCTATCCTTTCTTTGGGAGATTGTATGCATATCTCCAGTATTCACCTACAACTAATAACGTAATGAAGCTGTGTCTTCAGCCCAGGATTTTCTTTTCCTAAAAACTGAACAACCATATCCAGATATCTTAGTTGACATTTTTACCTAGATATCTCATAACAATCTCAAACTACATGCTTAAAATTGGACTCAACTCCATTCTTCTTGCTTTCCCTTCTTACCATCCACTGAGCCTTTTACATTCACATTTTGTGTGAGTGGGACTGCAGTTCTATTTATTCACTGTGTCCCTGGCCCCTGAAGGCACCTCAGACCCCTCTATGTTTGCACATCTTACAGGCTAGCTACCAGGTTCTTTGAAATCTACCTTTTATTTATTTCCCAAATCTTTAATTCTCATGCCATCTATCCCCTCTGCTTGTAATTTGGCCTTAGTTCAAATTTATGTTAATTCTAGCAGCATTGCTAAAATATGCTCATAATTCATTTCCTTTCTTCCAATGTTTCCGCCTTTTGCAAAATCTCTTTTCCTATATTGAAGTGAGAGTGATCTTTCTAAAAATGTAATGCATATATATATATATGTATATATATATATATATATATATATACACACTAGACTTTTTGATCTTTGCTTTCTTCATCCTCATTTTCCTGTGCCCCAGAGATTCTTGCTTTTCCTGGAACAGTAACCCAACTGCTACATCATCATGATTTTGCACTTCTGATGCTTTTCTAGCAGTGCCCTTGTCACCACCTTTTAATCTGGCCAGTTCTCACTCAGAGTTCAAGATGCCACCTTCCTAAGAATCCTTTCCTATTTCCAGCCCTTATATACACCTCTCAGTGCTTCTATAGTGCTCTGGGGTACCTTCATCACACCATTTATCAAATGATAGTGTGATCATTGGCTTCCATGTCTCTATTCTCTGCTCAGTTGGTAGGCCTGGGGATTTCCTCTTAGGATCTCCAGTGAGTGTCACAATTTCTGAGATTCATGGTTACATGTTGAATAAGTGGCTCCCACATGAATCAGATCTGCAGTGCGGTATCTATATTTCTCAGAAATATCTAAAATAATATACAAAAACAGTTCAAAATTTCATGAAAATAAAAATAATATAGAAAAATGTTTTAAGAATGGTTCACATTGATAGCTAGAAGTATTTCCCATGAGAAATAGTTAAATATTAGCCCTTTATGATGCCAATAAACCTTCATTTAAACAAAAAAGGGAAAAATAATTTTTAAAAATTTCATGATAAATAACCCCATTTGCTGTTACTATATGTAAACTAAAAGGATAAGGCCCCATTGTGTTCAGTAGCTCTCCTCTGATACAGAAGCATAGCTTATTTTATCACAGCGTATGAATCTACTTGGAATATGAACACTTGTGAATACTTCCATCCAAAAAACAGTTAGAGGACATTTATCTAGTTTCAAATTCGTATGTTAGTAACATGATGGGCAGATAAATTTGATTATGTTCTCTATTTGGAAGGCATAGTTGAAGGAGATCAGAAACTTAAAATACCTTACATGTCTTAGGATAACTGTTACCCTGAGTTCACTGATAATTAAGGCTACCTTGTGAAAGGTGATATAACTATCTTTCCTATGGCAAGCTTTCTAGTTGGCAAACTCTGATTTGGACAACTGGATTCCATCATCCTGGGCTGCTGATATTATTCTCTGTAAATGATAGTCCTTTGAGGATAGCAAGGATAGACAGAACCATGAGCTGGAGTTGACTCACAGGTGGCTTTAGGTGAGAAGCTTACATACCTAGGAGAAAAGAGGAATCAGCTTGAGCTGTATCTATTGCAGTTACAGTGAAACTCCTTAAACGGTGCAAGAGAACAGAGGGAATAATTATGCAAAAGTGCACGACATTTTCGGCTTCCTACTTTCTAAATTTAGTGTTTTCTAACCAACACAGAGGACTCTCCATTATAAAAGAAGGGAGAAAAAGATGTCTTTGGTTTCACATTTTCTACCAAGAACTCGAGTGGAATTATCACATGGTTGTGATGAATGCAGGCACCTTTGGAGTTCTTAAAAAGCCTTTGTTGTTTAACAGAAGAAGTTAAAGTTTTTGTAGAGTCGGAGGAGCTCCATCTAGTGTGTGTGTGCTGCTTCTCTGTGGGTGTCCTAAATGGTCTAGAGCAAGACAGGAACGACCGTCCCTGAACGCCAGCCCTCCCGTCCATCTACTTCCTACCTCAGTCCTGCCCGGAGCCAGCGCACCTGCCCGCCGTTGCTCCATGCCCCACTTCCTGCGCCCAGTCTGTGGCCTGCCTAGAGCCAGCCCCTTCCATGTGTCCTGTTGGCTTCATCGCTACCACCTGCTTTTTGGATTATTTCCGTGGAATGGCTTTATTTTCCTTTTCTTTTCCTGTATTGTTCGGTGAAGCACTCATTCAATTTCCGTTTAAATTTTGTGTGTCTCTCTTTCTCTCTCCTGGCTTGTTCCTTGTCTGTCCACGCTGTTGTGCTGACTCTGTCTTCGCTCATTCCCTGCTGCCTCTAGTATTCATCAGGTGCAAACTGCGGACCTGCGGAGAGTGTCTGCTCCCCCCGGCTCCTTCACCATGTGAGTACAATCCGTTTTAGTTTTTATATTTCGTTCCTCAATCTCAGCTCCTTCTCAGGGTTAAACTCTGCATCCTTTCCCTTCACAGGTCTACTACACAGACAAGGGAGCTATGTAATTGCTTTATTTCCCCCTTCTTTGATTTGAGGTGGAGCTGTGAAATTCTTTGTGTTCTATGTGTCTCAATCTTCTAGGAATTAAGAGGTCAATTATTTGATTAAATACTTTCAGGCCCATAGTTGCAGAGGGGCAGGGTAGTAGTATAAAATTCCATATTAACCATTTGTTTTTATGGAAAGTTTCTAAAACCATGAGACCATTCCATTGCCTATGGTTCAAGGATGACTTTGAGGAAGGGCCTGGAATCCTGGATTCATGGATGAACTGCTAAAATTGTGTGTGGAGTTTTACAAGTCTGTATGTACATATATGCATTCTTCTGGGTTGAGGATCCATAGTTGAAATAAAAGATCAATGACCCAAAACTGCCATTGAGTTAGCAAAATGCATTTTTATGCATATTTAATAATTGTCTGCTTAAAACACTCCAGAGGTTTATTTTTCTGGTGAAAGAAATGAAAAGAAGACAGTTTTTAACAGTTCGCTTTGGAGTTTTTCTCATTCAGTTGCCACTGTCTGTAATGTCTTTCTTCTCTTTTCTCCATCTTGCATATACTATCTCATGTTTATTATGGTTCAGATACTGTTACAGGTGCTTTACATATGTTAACTAGTTTAATCCCTAAACTTTAGCCCTATTCTATTCACAGAGAATCTGAGGCACAGAGAGGTTAAGTAACTTGCCCAAGGTCACACAGTTAGTAAGAGATAGACTGGGATTTAAACTTCAACAGTCTGATTGGGGTTCATGTTCTTAAAAATTTGTAATCTGCCACCTCTCATCTGTCAGAATTCTATGTATTTCCCAAGGTCCAGTTGAATGATCAACACTTTCTCAATGAATTCTTCCTTATTGACAGATTTGCATCCTCATTGGAGCTCAGTATTAATGTACCTGTTATAGATATGAAGGTTTAATCCAATATTAACTACATTAATTTGGTGTCTGTGTGTATCCCACACTTCATTTAAGTTACTTGAGAGCATTGACAATATCCTCTTATGCGACTTTATTCCCAGCCCAGGTCATAGATCTTGACTTAAAGTATTCTGAATGTAAACATAATTGCTGGTTGTTTGGTGGAATGAGTGAATAAAAAAAGGTCTAAATAGAACCATACAATGTCCAACATCTAATGATAGGCCAAACTATTTCTGAAAGGTTAGGCTTATTATTCTAGTCTTATAATATTTTATTTGTTTATTAAACAGCATTGCTCATTAAAAATATTGTGTATTTTCTGCATGTCAGATACTGTGTTTTGTGTGGACTTTGTGCTGGATATCTAGGTGTGAGTCCCATAAGACTCATGGATCTTAAAATCAAATGGTCAAGGAAACAGTAAGAAAATAGCTTTTAAGTTCTAATCTGGTAGATATCACTGAGGGTATATTCTCCATTCTGCGTAAGGCCAGTTCAATAAATTTAAGTCCAAAAATGGCTCTCAGTGATCATTATATTCAGCTGCTCCATTGATAGAGATTAAGTCTTCGAAAGTGTTACTAGAAATACATGTGATATTTCTATCATTGTTTAAATTTTTGTGGTGTGTAAGTTTTGGTTGTGTACCTTGAATGGGGCTGTTTATTGCTTACTCCAAAAGTGTGTGATACAGTCTGGTGAACTGCCATATTTGTTTCAGAAATGTGTAGCAGACAGGGAACTTAGGTGTGGTCACTTTAAAACTGGAATATTAATCTGAAGATATATTTTATATATCATATTAAATATTACATATTAGAGATATATCTCTATATAACTGAAAAATATTTTTATAATACACATATATTAAATTTGGTATTATTTTTAAAATAGCTGCCCACCATTATCAAATAGAGCAAGGGGCATGGGGAAAAGTCTAAGCACAAAATGTATATATTTTATGTTTTATCAGTGGTTATATTTATCAGTGGTTACCCACTGTCTGGTTGTTATATGCTATTTTCAGTAATGTTTAAAAATCATGTTAACAATGCTTTGGCCCTCATGAAAGTCAGGACCCCAAGTATCCTGAATTGAGTTTGTCTGATTTTCTTAGCTCTCAGATCAGCCATTCTAGTCTCAGAACAACTCTTTCTACACAGATGATCTTTCCTTCCCTTTGGGTGGAGCTTCTCTTTCTGCTGTTCCTGACACAAATGTTGCTTCCTGAAGCAGCTTGAAGTAATCCCTCTTTCTCTTTAGTTTTCCATTGACTTTTTTTTTTTTTTTTGGTGATGGTGGTGACAAAATAATAATATATGGATTATTAGGAATTGCAACATACTATTCATGTCTATTCATCTGCTAAAATTCAGCTTGAAGCAAAAAGAGGTCCTGAAGTTTTAGTTTTAGATTATATATGACCAATATGAATTGCTAGATTTTAATCAAATGGATTTAGTGGCCTTATTCACTAGAATAAAACAATGGAAAGGAATTATTTGCTGTAAGCCTTGTGCAGTGTAGCTTAATCAATTATTAGAGAAATACTTCAATTAATCTTTATAATTGAGTGACTTCATAGTGAAGTCCTCATCAAAAGGCATAAGCATATAATGCATATCATGAAGCATGACTATTTATGCAAAATATTCCTACTACCACTTGCTATTTACTGATACCAAAAATTATGAAATTGCAAAAATGAGTCCCTTTCTTTAATAAACCCATTCTAGAGCCCTTTCAAGGCTACCTTTTATTAGGTTCCATTTCCCTCCTGCTCTTCCACATCAAAATGGAGTTATGTGAACCACTTATACCAAATTTGTTCATTTTTTTCTTTCATCTTTCAGCAAACAATTTTGAGTGCCTACTCTAAACACCAGGTAGGTTGCCCACAGGGGGACAGTGGGGATACAAAGATAAGAAGGAGAAGGTTTCCTGTCCTGGAGGAGATGATACACCAGACATAATGATTTGGCCCACAGAACAATTACAATGGAATGTGACAAGCATCCAAGTCAAGGTTCTGATTTTACTTCCATATGAATAACTTTTTATTGAGTTTTTATTACCTTTGATTTTATTTCAGTGTTTTAAATTAACATACAGTAAAACTGGCTCTTTTTCTTTTACAGTTCTGTGAGTTTCAGCACATGTGTAGATTCATGTAACTGCAGCTGTAATCAGGATGCAGGACAATTCCATCACCCAAAAAGCTCTTTTGTAATCTATTCTTTATTAGTCACATCCCCATCCCTACTTCTGGCAACCACTGATCACAATAGTTTTGTATTTTAGAGAGTGTCGTATAAATGGAATCATATATGCATCCCTTTGCAGTTGACTGTTCGACTCAATGTCCTTGAGATTTACCCGAGATTTTGCATTTATCAATAGTTTGCTCTTTTTTATTGCTGAGTAGTGTTCTATCATGTGGAGTTCCTCAGGGTGTTGGCCCAGTCATCCATTGAAAGGCATCTAGGTTATTTCAAGTTTGGGGTAATTATAAATAGTATACATTAATGAACAGGTTTGTATAAACATAGGTTTTCATTTCTTTAGGTTAAACACCTAAGAATGGGATGCTGGGTTATATGGTAAGTCTATACTTAACTTCATAAGAATGTTGACAAGCTGTTTTCCAGATTGGGTGTATCATTGTGCATCCCCACTAGTAATGTATGAAAGTTTTAGTTCTTCCACAACCCTGTCACCACTTGATATTGTAAGCATTTTAAAATTTTATTATTCTAATAGGGATGTCCTGGAATACATCATAGTTTTAATGTGTCTTTCCCTACAGGCTAATGATGTTGAATCTCTTCATGTACTTATTTGCCATCCATTAGATATTCTTTGGTGAAGCATCTATTCAATTTTTTTGTCCATTTTAAAATAGGTTGTTTGATTTCTCCCTGTTGAGTTTTGGGAATTCTTTATATATTCTGGCTCTAAGTCCTTTTTCAGATATGTGGTTTAAGAAGAGTTTCTCCTCATATATATACTTTTTTTTAGAGGTACTGGGGCTGGGAATTGAACCTGGGGCCGTGTATGTGGAAAGTTTTTCTCAACCACTGAACCACATTGGCTCCCATGAGTTGTTTTTTCGTTTATTTTTTTTGCTTGTTGATTTTTTTTGTTTATTTTTAGAAGGCACCGGGGGCCGAACCTGGGACCTCCTATTTGGGAAGCAGGGGCTCAACTGCTTGAGCCACATCTGCTCCCTATTTCTTTTTTTTTTTTCATTCTCTTAAAAGTATTAATTTTTGATGAAGTTTCAACTTATTGGGGTTTTTTCTTCATAGAACCATGTTTCTGGTGTCATGCCTAAGTACTCTTTGTCTAACTCCAGGTGGTAAATATTTTATCTCTTGCTTTCTTCGAAAATTTTTATAGTTTTACATTTTATACTTAGATGTATGATCTGTTTGCAGTTAATTTTTGTTTAAGATGTGAGACTTAGGTGAAGTTAATTTTTTGCATATGTATGTCAAATTATTCCAATAAAATTTATTGAAAAGACAACCCTGATAGGCTGAAGTTATTTTATAAACTCCAAAAGGAAAAAAGATTATGTTCTTGAACTAATCCATTCCTGTAGGTGTGAGAGCCTTTTGCTTGGACTACATCGGTGAGGTGTGACTCAGTTTGAGTCTCCATCCTCTTTTTGGGTCCTATATAAGTGGAGACATAGAGAAAGGAAAGGAAGCCACCATTTTTGACCCTGTCATGTGAGAGAGGACTTGAGGATTGCTAACAGCCAAAGCTTAAGCACAAAGCCTAAGAAGAAAGTTGGCCCACAGAGCAGCTTGAGGCTGAAGAGATGAGCCATATGCCTGAGAGCCCACAGCTAATCTCAGGCAGTAAGCAGAGCAGCTGAAACTGAGAGAGGAGGCCTGAAAAGAGATAAGTCCTGTGACTGGTTACCTGCAACTGAGCTCTGGGAGGTGGTAGATTTTGGAGGGAAAAGGAGGGACCTCTGCAGAGATCAGCCACCATCTTTACCGTGTGGCAGGAAACACCAGGATCACCAGTGGCTGACTTTGCTGAGAAAGTGCCTCTGATGGTGCATTGATTTGGACATTTCATGACCTCAGAACTTTAAGCTTTTACCCTAAACAAAATCGCCATTATAAAAGCCGACCCATTTCTGGTACTTTGCACTGTAGCAAACAATATCTGCTGAACTGCCTCTACAGCTTTATAGAAAATCATTAGTCATCTATATGTGGATCCAATTCTGGATTCTTTCTACTCTTCTATCCATCTATGTGTTTGTTCCTTAGCCTATACCTTGTTTTCCTGATTGTTACTTTGGGGAAGGCAGAGTTAGTCACAAGGATCTGTGATTTTCATATCTGACCACAACCTAAATATGATTTAGCGTTCTAAAATTGCTTTTGATAAATAAAGGCTCTTTGATAAAGAATGAAAGCCAATTGATTTTCATTCCTAGAAGAAAAGAAGTTTCACTAAAAGAAATATTTTTGATATGTATTTTTTATGGTTCTGTTTTGGCCTGAGCTTAAGAATTTTATTGTTGAAAAGTCACCAAGACAGAGAAAAGACTCTTCAATCTCCATGACTGAAAAAATCATAAATCTGTTTTAGGCATTTAAAAAAAAATTTTTAATTGAAGTATATCATTCACACATAAACAATAAGTGTATAGTAAGGATGGGGAACTTATAAAATAAACATACATAACATCACACAGGGGTCTCATACATCACCCCTCCACCAACTCTTTGCACTGGTGTGAAATATTTGTTATTGTTTTAGGCATTTTAACATTTGCATACCTCTGACCTAGGGACTAAAGTATAAGGTCTTTTGATGTATTTTTTAGAATTCTGTGAGTTTACTTTCCACCTAGGCACATCAAAGCTTCTTGTTCTAAAATTTTCTTGAATTTGTATAATACACTAAAAAAAAAAAAGTATTTTTGTTTTAATCCTGGCCCTTTAATGAGAAACTAAGACTTGATCTGCTATATTCAAAACCCTTCAACTTTTCCTTTTGTCTTCTCTAAAATCTCTCTTCTACCATACCCTGTACTCCATCATGGAGTGCCAAAAACATTGCTAAAGTAGTAATGTACATGTATGTCTTTGTAAACTGTGAGATTTATCTCTAAAGTAGCTGAGATGATCCATCAGGCACCGTCTATCTCAGAGTGAATTAAGCTGTAGATCATTTTTATTGACTTCCTATATTTTTAAATTAGTTTCAATGTACATGCATTATTGCTATAAAGTGAAAAAAAGCAAAAAAAAAAAGGGGGGGGGAGGGGATGTCTTTAAAAGAAGATAAAGTTGAAATAAAATAGAGAAAACTAGTAAAACCTGAATACAAATCTCTATGTCCACAGAATTGAAGAGATACCAATTGCTAAATCTCAATGTCAGATAGTGGAACATAAGAATTGGCTTCAGGCTTTCTTCAGAAAGCAAAGATATTTTCCCTCTAAGCCTCTGAGCAAAGAAAGCAGTGTCTTCTCTTTTTCTCTCCTTTTTCTCCAAATCTTCTGGTTTTTTTTTAAACTAGTGATTTCATTCCTCTTGCGCACAAAGTTTGTTTCTTGACCTTTAATAATACCGTAATTTCTCACTGTCTTCTTCTTAGGCCGAGCTCTCTGCTTGTTTCATAAAATAGATGTACCAAATTGAAAATCCAAGTTAAAGATATTTCTTATCTTTTTTCCCCCCAAACCAGTCTTCAGGCTGTAGCTTGCTTTATGTTCCCTGAGAGTTTGCCGAAGTGTTTCCTCACTCTGCCTGGGCTTCCCATTCCTGCTTAGAAAGCCAGGGTGGTCTACTGAAGGAAGTGAAGGAAGGCTAAGGAGCAGCAGGAGCTACCCACAGGTCTCTGACTGGATGTCTTGCTGCTTGTTCTGTAGCACCTCTGTGGTGACATCTTTCTGTTTTGAGGTCCAACGGAACCCTTCATTATTACCCTGTGTGGCACTGGCCTTTTAATAACCTCCTGTATTTACATTATTCGCATATAGAAAAAATTATGCAACTGGTCCCAGGGATACCTCTCAGCTCTGAAGTTCTTTTATGCTAAAATGTTGGGCATGCCCCTAGACACATATGAAATCTCTCCCCCAAAGGGATATAAGACATGATGTAGGCAAGACTTTCCATTGTCATTATGGGGTTATTCTTTATGGGGAAGGCAGGCTCTGCATTGCTTCAGTAAGTTTAGATAATGTTTCACGCTTCTGCCAGCAAGAACCCTGGTGGATTTTGAGGCTTAGCTCAAGAGGTATTATGTGTTGGACAGTATGTTAAGTACCTTGCATTGTGATTAAATTTAACAGCCTAGTAACTATGTGTTGTAGCAATTATGATTCTTTCCATTTCAAAGATGAGAAGACTGAAAATAAGAACTACTATGAAACGTGACTAAGGTCATATGCTGTAAAGTGATGTGGTTAAGAGTAAAGCCCAGGACTGTCTGCTTTGAAGATAGTGTTTAAGGCTTTTAACTCAATTGCCTATATAACTTTCTTGTCATATTCTTGTGAGTGTATGTATAGTGTGTGTGTTTATTTCTATTTATATGATCCATATATTTTTAAGCAGTTTTACTGAGATATAGTCACATATCATGCAATCCATCCAAAGTGTACAATCGATGGCTTTTTAGTATAATCATAGTGTTGTGTACTGAGAGGTGACTGCTAAGGGGTGTGGAGTTCTTTTTTTTTGAAGTAATGAAATTGTTCTAAAATTTTTTGTGGTGATGAATGCACAGTTCTGGGATCCACATATTTTAATTAAATCATACTATATAAACTTCTCTTCCTTTTAAGACAATTTAGAAATGAATAATAACTAAGAATTCCAATTTCGAGTGATTCAAATGTATTAATTTTTAGTGTTGCAGGTTTGCAGTTCAAGTGTTATTATAAGAAAAAAAAGTGTTGTAGATTACAAAGCCTAGTTAAAAATAAATTCTAGTAAGATAAACCATTTGTGCAGCCTTTTAGAATTGTTAGTAATGCTGCTCATTCCATGAAATAGGCTTATTGGGAAAGGTCATGCTTGCATTTACAGTGGAGGGATTGCTCCTGTGTTCTTCTGTTTGCAAAGGTAAACACCAGTCTCAGCATTCAGCACAGTTATGTAAAGGCATAATACATTTAGTACTCCTTCAAAATTTAAAATTGTATTGGGTTGCTTTTAAATTTTACTTTTAAAGATAAATTATTCATGTCTGTGTAGTTGTAGAAACAGTCTACGAGTCAGCACTTCTCATACAGCAGAAGGTCACTCCCAAAGTGAAGTGAATATTTACTTCAGGTTTTTGTTGGCTTGAGGGTGAAGGACATAAGAAGACCATCACAGAAGTCAGATCGGGATAAGGTGGGAAAGTTTGCTGGAAGATTTGTGTGTACTGGGTAGGAAAAAGGAAAGGGAAAAGTCATGGAGGTTTTTCTTAATCAAGGTATCTGACCTTAGAAATAACATTAGTCCAGTAAATACAATAGTTTTTAGATTATTTTCCATACTTTGACACCAAGCTAACAGAGGTTTCCAGGTCAAATCGACATTTGGAAAGTGAATAATTAGATTCCTCCCACTCTTCTATTATGTTTCTTTAAAACAAAACAAAAAACAAAAAAACAAAAAACAAAACTGGTTGTGGGATTAAAACAAAATGTGTACTCAAAATGGACAGCCTTTTCAATAGCTATCACAATGGAAAAATTTATTGAATTCTAAGTTTTTTTCTGTCACCCACAGTGAAGTTGATATTTGTGTATACTGCTAATATTAATAAATTTAATTCTTGAAACTCTCTTTTGAATGATATTACCCCTATATTTACAGCAGATTCTTTTTATTTATGGGGTGGCTGCTGACTTCTCTGTACCCAAATTCCTGTTATGGAAAATAAGGTGGTTGAACAAGATGAACTTTACTTTTTTTTTTTTTTTTTTTTTTTTATTGACTTTGTAATAATATTACATTAAAAATATATATGTGAGGTCCCATTCAGCCCCACCCCCCACCCCCCCCCTCCCCCCCAACAACACTCGTTCCCATCATCATGACACATCCATTGGATTTGGTAAGTACATCTTTGGGTACCTCTGCACCTCATAGTCAATGGTCCACATCATGGCCCATACTCTCCTCCTCCATCCAGTGGGCCCTGTGAGGATTTACAATGTCCGGTGATTACCTCTGAAGCACCATCCAGGGCAGCTCCATGTCCCGAAGACGCCTCCACCTCTCATCTCTTCCTGCCTTTCCCCATACCCTTTGTCCATTATTGAACTTTACATTTTTGTTCACATCTAAATTCCTAACGCATTGTTATATATTTTAAAAGCTACATACACAATATGAATGGAAAAGGAAAAGGATAATTCTGTTAGTCTTTGTGAATAAAAGATTTCTTTAAAAATGGACTCTATGCTTGGGGAAAAAAAAACAAACAAAAAACAAAAAACAAATACTTTGGGAAAATAGGCATCATATCTTTTAATTGACCATTGTAACTGCCCTGCTATTAATGGACTTACTGCTTTCAGTGAGAAAAAAAGAAACATTTCAGTTTTTACTTCATTGTTGCACTAATAACTGATACTATCTTCTGACATACAGTAAGAAGAATATATCAATTACAAAGAAATCTAGATGCGTGTTTTGTGTTCCAAGAGCGTGTTTGTTTTTGATTACTTTGCTAAGGTGGTTATGAACTGCAATGTGCATATTTCATTTTTAGGAGAGTTTCAATTTAACTATGTTAATGCAATTGATTTTTCCTGGTCTGTCAGAACATAAATGAAATGGAAAGAGTACATTTTAAAAGTCTTAAAAGAAAATACTTGATGCTAGATTTAATTATTCCTCAGAACTCATCATCACACTCTGTGTTGGAAAATAAAAATTTAAAAATGAGTTGAACAAGTTCCAAAGTTGTAGCTAAAATATTTGACTAAAATGAAAGTGGTATTAGAAGCAGTACAAATGGAACAAAAAGGCTATAGTTTTTAAACTTTATAATACAGAGACCTGCAGTTTAATTTTATTATTGTTTTATTAATCATTCAGACCCTAATGTTTTCAAGGGAGGTGGGTTATTTATGTTCAGTGCGACATAAGTCCCACTGGCTGCCTGTGGGACTGTTTGTGCTATCTGTGCTACACTGGCCAGGTAAAGCAAAACAATTATATGTTTTCTTGAAGTTACGGTTCTTGGCTCATGAATAAATTAGGAAACTGATCTTAATGGAGGCTTTATCTACTTTACTGTGCCAAGTGAAAGGAAAGGAAAAATGGTTAAGTGAAAAGTACTCTCAATTATTTTCCTATTTAGTTATGGCATTCTCAACAGAATCCATTCTTTTCTTTCTCTCCTTCATTATGTTCCTGCTGGTATTATTACCACCAAAAAATATTTAACTGGTTGTTTAGTGTTTCTTTTTCATCATCCACATAATTTATTAACCTAACACTAAAAGTATATCTTAAGGAACTTCTTTTCCCAGTCTTTTGCAAATTTTACAAAAGTTACTTCAAATGATTAGTGATTTTATAGTAATATAATTACCTTTTGACTTCTAAAAGTTCGTTATAGAAATGTGTCTTTGTTCTGTTCTTTCTGCTTATACAGATAAGAGGAATGGTTAAAAGAGAGAGACAAAGAGTAGTTCATAAAATCATTTAGCCAGCCATTGGATCAGGAATTAGAAAAGGGTGATAGAAAGTTTCCATCCAAATGACTGAATTGGCTGAGTTGGAAAGGAGTCAGGTTCAGAGAACTGCTCAGTTCTTTTTTCTTGGATTTCTGATGAAGATAAACAGGATAGTGGGAATACATCTGTGCTACAAGTGGGGGACTACAATTTTCACCAGCTGTAAGTTGATGAATAGGAGAGAAGCGATGCTAAATCTTTCTCCAGAGCCAAATGTAACTCACTACTGAGTATTCCAGACCTTGGCAAGTGAAGGTCAGCCTGGACAAAAAACCAAAACAAAACATAAAAAGGTACAATATTAATCACCTACTAATTAAGGGAAAAGAATTTTGCAAATATTCTTTCCCCAGTGCCCTGATATTGAGAAAGTATATGTAATATTTTATAAAATGTTTTATATAGAAAGCTGAACTCACACAGATAATTCTTATGTAATGCTAATTGATGTCAGGCCAATACATGCTCTTTATTTCCTTGATATAAAGCAAAGTGTTTAATTTTCTCCTTATGGAGCCTGTTTCCTAGGAATGCAGTCCTATTCCCACACAATTGGCAGAGTAGCTTTTCAGTCCTGCCGTTCATGCATTCCATCCTGTGTCCACCTACTTGAAGCCATAATGCTGTTCCACCTTGGTTTGTAGATAGCCATATTTATTTTCACTTCATTATCGCTTCCTGAATTTTGCCTACTACTTTGTTCGGTTATTTTTACTTTTTGGGATTTATTTTACTTTTTGGGATTGACCCCAGGACCTCGTATGTGTGAAGCTGGCACTCAACCACTGAGTCACATCGAGTTCCCTCAGTTAGTTTATTTGTTTGTTTGCTCATTGTTTGTTTTTATTTTTAGGAGGCACTGGGGACCTCCCGTGTAGGAAGCAGTTGCTCAACTGCTTGACCCATATCCGCTCCCCCATTATTTTTGCTTATAAAATGTTGTAAATTCTATATTTTTCTGTGGGTTTAGAGATGAAATACCTTTAGTCTAGTATTTTTTGTTGTTAAAATGCTGTTTTAATGACACTCATTCATATACCAACCACTTGCTTCACCTAAGTGCTTAAGGTTACTAAAAGCTAAGCAAATATACCAGTACTCTTAAACCTAATTTCAGTGTCCTTCATGCTACATGTGGAAGGTCACAAATTTTTTCTTCTGTGAAATGACAATTTTTAAACTACAGAAATCTCCTCACTTTCTCCAAACAATTTTCCATAAAAAAAATCAACTACTTTATCCGTTGCAAATAAAAACGGGATATCAAACAGTTTGGGCTTGAAAACCCAAATGAAGATTTTTTTTAGCACTTTAAATAGCAAATGTGTGCAAGATTTTCCTTTTGTTTGATATATAGAAGTTGAAAGCTATAGTAAAAATGTATCTTTCTATGCAAATGAGATCAAAAGCCATTTAGCTGGTTGGGGGTACCATTATCCTATTGCATCTCATTGATTCAAGTGCAGTGGTTCCTGATGGCACTGGAGATGGTGGTGATTAAGGTTCCTCTCTCCATCAGAACAGCAGAATTCTCCAGGCTATTACAGGTTATAGGACTAAAAGTAGCTCAGGTTGTTGTCTTACAATAGAATCTTGAGTCATTTTAAATACCCAGGAAACCTCTATTACATGGACTTACACTGTAAATTGGATATTATTTTGTCCTGATGAAAGACAGGGCTTGCCTTCTTTACTTGCTCCCATTCCAACTGTTTTAACTTTTCTTCATCTAAGCATTTTGAATTTTCAGAATTCTACCACAAAGAAAATGGATGTTCTCTCTACCTCTAACTTCCATGATTTCTAGGATGTACTTGCTTTCCCCTTTATTTTTGGAGGCATTTGCCTCCCTTTTACCTTTCACCATGGTATTTGTTTTAAACTTTTATCAACACTCTTTGAACCAGTGGGAGCTTAAGGTCTAAAACACATTTTTTTTTTCCTTAAAGATTGTTGCCTCTAATTGTCAATTCAGCGAATAACTGAATCTTCCCAAGATTTAAATTTGCAGATATTATCACGTCACTGGTAGAAAATTCTTCTCCATTCCTATTAATCAGAGGCAAGGCAGAGAATCAACTCCATACATGAGAATAACACTGTAATAAAAATGTGATGCCTGAATATTGAGATTATTTTTGCTTTAATATCACCATGATATTTGTTTTAAACTTTTATCAACACTCTTTGAACCAGTGGGAGCTTAAGGTCTAAAACACATTTTTTTTTCTTAAAGACTGTTGCCTCTAATTGTCAATTCAGCGAATAACTAAATCTTCCCAAGATTTAAATTTGCAGATATTATCACGTCACTGGTAGAAAATTCTTCTCCATTCCTATTAATCAGAGGCAAGGCAGAGAATCAACTCCATACATGAGAATAACACTGTAATAAAAATGTGATACCTGAATATTGAGATTATTTTTGCTTTAATAATGCAAATTTATTTTTCCTTGGAACCAAATTCTGTTGTGAAGTTCCCATTTTGAACAGTGATGCACATTACTTATCAAACACGATTAGGTAAAATGAAGCCTGTAGTCAGTTGTCATGGAAAATAATCTTTCTCATTAGCAAGGGAGCAATATAGGGACTATTTTCTCCATACCTCTTAATGCATGTTGAATGCCTGCTATTCAGAAAATGGAGATGTAAAGATTGATAAAGGTAGGGATCCTGCCCTTGAAATGCTAACTTTTGTTTCAGTGAACAAATTCATCACCTCCTGATCACATTACATTTCAAATGGATGGCTTAGCCAGCGATCTGATGAAATTATTGGAAGCAGGGCATGGATGATGCAGGAGTCCAGTTAGTCTAGGTAAGAGTGGCATGGTCTATGGGGGCTTAAGTAGAGGGGGACAGAGAAAGATGCATATTTGAAAGAAATTTAGAGGACGATGGATTGCAGGGGAGAGAAAGAAGGAGCTGATTAAGACAGGCGGGAAACTAGGAGAATGTTTTGAAACTGAAATCCAAGAGAAAAGAGCTTCAAGGGGCAGGGAGTTAATCACAGGGTGGAATTTTGCTGAAGGGTGAATTTAAGGTGAGAACTGATAAGTGAATTTAATAGGCCTGAATAAAGGGAAAGGAAGAATTGAAGAGGCTGAGTGAGTTTATGCAGAGGACACTTTGGGGGTGGGTGGTAATCAGTTTGGGGCTTAAAAAATAAATCCTTGACTCTCTACCCAGAAGTTGTAACATTAAATGTATGTGGGGGTGGTTTCTTATGAAAGTCTCAGAATTGGATGACTGAATCAATAATAGTAATGGGATTTACTGCCACAAAAAGAAATGGGCGTTCAGGAGAACTTGAAATATCGATCAAAGCTATTGGCTTCTTTTCCTTTAAAGCAGAAAATGATGGAACTGCTATACCTGTCGAGCTGCTTTGCAATGCACTAATTTCTTCACCTTTCCTTCTCCTTTAAATGCTACAAACATGATAACAAACATAAGAGACATTTATAATAACCACATGCTAATTCCACTCTACTGCATTTTCACTTGTTACAAATTTCTGAAGCATGGACTTGTATTACACATTTTGATGGGCGCATTTTCAATATGTATTTATAGATTGCCAGCAAATTTTAAAATTATTTTGTTTCAGCCATTGCTATAAAAGTTCTTAAGTATGTGATAATTACAGTCTGGGGCTTAGTATATTAGCTATTAAGTCATCAAATATGTCTCAGATATATGTCTACCTCTTGTGCTTAAATTATGCCCTCTTTTTCCATTAGTGCTTTTGGCTGAGTATCTCAGTGACTTGAAAACCAATACTGACTAGAATGTTAGAAGAAGAGCCCATAGACTGAAACAATGGAGAGGGAGATTTAGGCTTATTAGGGAGAATTTGCAAATGCTTAGAGGAATATAACAAAGAAAAGACCACCTCTATCTATTGTCTCAACCTGGATAGGATGAAGCAGAGACTGAGCAACTCTTTGAAGATGATAGAGAATTATAGAACCAGATAGAATAGTGAATATTGAGTTAAATGTTATTTAAGATCCCTCCCAGTCCTATAATGCTTTGATTCTTTGAACTTAGAGGAAGATCTGGAGGGATAGCTGCTTTAAATAATCTGTAAACTATTCCATATCATATTAACTACTTCACAAATGGATGTCTTTCAAGGCCAAGAATTTATTCAACTACTATCAAAAAAATGAATTAAGAACCTTTAGAGGTACTTTCTCCAGCAAAAGTTTTGGACAGTTAGAGCTCATGATTGAATGCTAATGTGATTTTGGTTTATCTTTGATTCCAGATTCAAAAACTCCTGTATGATTGACTTCAGAGTCCTGAGGCATTGTTCTCCATTCCAGGTAGAAGACTCATTAGGATTCTGTCTGACCTTGACAGGTGTCAAAAGTTCTGTTGACATATCTATTCAGAATCCTTAATTGAATTTGGTTTATACCCTTCAAAGCAAAGAGACGATTTGGATGTGTTTTTGGATAGATTATTATCAGTGACAGTTTGAAAATGTCATAGGGTAAATTGCAGCAGTTGCTAGGATGGGCTAAAGGAAGGTATTGGGTTTAAATATTTAGATAAGGCCCAGCCTGATGATAGTTGATGTAGGGAGGTTGTGAGAGATTTTTCTGGTTCACTGTTATTTAATTGAAGGACAGGTAATTCTGAAATGATTCCTGAAGGCAGGAAATGATCGATTCCTCTAGGTTCCAGGCTATGTTCCAAAATGAATTTAAAAACTTTCTGGTTTGGTTAGGCCAGTAAAAAGTTTATTGAGTAATGGGAGAAAAGAACAGAGTGGGAGAGAAGAATAGAGTTTATTGAGAAAGGGGGAAAAGAACAGAATTACGCATCTAAACTGTAGATGTGGGCTCGCCTAGGCAGAGAGAGCGTTTGTGCTTATGGAGCTACCCTTATTGAGCCATTATTCACCCCTCCCCTTCCTAGGGGGAGGGCCTCAGCTGTTTGCTGTTTTGATTGGTTACCCCACCTGTCAGTTCTCAAGGGGCCGATGGTGAGGCCTTTTGAAGGTATCCGGGGCTTCCCCTTGACTCTGTGTGGGACCTGTGGCCAGGTCTCATGGAATCTTTCCTGTAGCCTTCCCCGCAGGAGGCTTCTGGGCTGGATTTCACAGCCACATGTCTCATGGCCACGTTCTCTGCCAGGTCTCATCTGTGGTTGGTCTTCCTTTTCCCTAAATTAACCTTCCTCAGTTTTCATCTCTCTCTGGCAGGGACATTTATTGTTTGAAGACTCAGGACCATATCTAGTCCCAGTGGAACTAGACTTTCCTTTCATTCATTTATTTGTTCAAAAATATTTTTTGTAAATAATGTGAGAGCCAGGCACTATTTTAAGTACTGGATTTGCGAAGAGGAGTAAGAGATCCTTTCATGCTGTGAATTCACCCTAGAAATTAATATAATAACCAAAGTCCATTCATAAGATAAGGACCAGCTCAAATGAATTCTATTTAAAGATTAATAAGAAACATAACTTTATTATATTTAGGTTTTAATTGGGTAAAATCTCACATTTGCATTGCTTGAAAGAAATTAAGGCAAGTTATTATTGTTTTTATTAAATCAGACCTAAAGGGAGAAAGGCAGACAGATTGTTTTGCAAAGTAAAAACCAACTCAATATATGAGTAATCAGTGCCTGGTGTGGAATGAGTTGCTACTCATTAGGTCTTGGGAACACAGGCTCAGGAACAATGGAAATTTTTGGCAAATGACTGCTTTATTATTTATATAACACAGAGGATCCAAAGAGCAAGGGAGGAAATCTCAGTGTGACTGGTCTGGTGGGGAGGCCTATTGCTCCAGAGGGTTGGAGCAGTTGTCTACTCCATAGGATGATGATTCCACCAGCCCGACTTTGCATTGGAGAGGAGAGATAGATGCCTCTACTGCAGAGGGGCCGGGTGTTTATATACCTCCTGGGGGCTGGGAGTCCAGTCACTGAGCTGAAAGCATGTATCAAACAAACTTTGGCAAGAGTTCCTGGACTGATAAGCAGCTGGGACTGCTTGTTCTGGATTTGGGGTTGAAGTTCAATCAGGCTCTTCCTAATGTTTCTCTGGGGCAGTGAAATGGAAACATTCAAACATCTGCAAAATAGGAAAGGGAGTAGGGGTAGGTAAGGGCTGGGAGAAGGCCTCAGAACTTGTCTGTGATTTTCCCAGCACTTGGTTAAATTTATTCTTAGTGAAAACCAAGGAGTCTACATAGCATTTCAAGGGGCACTGAACTATCCAAGATATGTTATTGAAAACAGGATCTAAAATGGGATACTTAACAAAGTGCAAAATGTAGAATTATTTTCTAACTGCCTTTAAGGGTCTCCTCTGCAATGTGAATTAGAGTTCATACTCCTAATATCTTTAAGTAAAACATTTTACAAACATTCATGGTCCCCACTTGAATTCTTATTTAACAGACTGTAGGTGACTACGTAAATCTAAATCCTGTCTTCTTACTGATGTCAACAGACTCTCTTATCTTGCTAATTTGTGGTCTACTAACTGCTCATTATAGGCTACCAACTTTGGCTTCAGCAATGATGACACATATCTAGGATAAATTCAAAGAAAATGGGGCTTATGGAAATTGAAGATTGAATCAAAGACTGTAAGATTCCTGTGCTCATTTTCAAGATCCATCTCCAGGAGTAGTAGGGTATTATAATAATAATAATAACATACTATTTTTGAACACTTATTTTTTGTGAGAATTATGTTCACCTCCATTCGTGGATCTTCTTATTCAGTGTTCACTACAAAGAATAGTAAGATAATACCTCCTATTATCATTCCCACTTTTCAGAATAGAAAATGGATTTAGAGAGGGTACTTTCAGAGTTCTCAAGTCAAATATACGTTAATTGACAGAGTTCAGATAGGAACTAAGGTTTTTCTGACTATCGCCCTACTTTATAGACTGTGCTACATTGTTTGAATATTACAGGGTTTCATTCCCAGAGAAACCAGAAGTATGTTTCAATACCCTGGAAGTGACCCTGGGGAGCCCAGATGACCTGACCCATCACCCTCACCCATGGAATCTGATGGAGAGAGATTAGGCCAGTGCAGGAGCCTGGGATGAGGGCAATCTTTTGTCAGTCTGGGAGGGGCAAATTGTAATTTGAGAATTGATTGAAAGGATGAAGAGATTTGAGGATCTAAGAGAAGAATTTATATTGGAATTATACATAGCACCAGTGGAAAGAAGCTATTGGCTGTGGGTATGGAGGTTGTTGGAGGCACATTTGAGTTCTGTAACCAGAAATACTCTTATTATGGTCCTTGAGAAAGTTATCAGTGGGGGGGGATGTTTGGGAGTTAAGCCCATAGTCATAAATTTACACTATGCATAAGGAGCTCAATCTCAATGATTTGAAATAATGAGCGAGAAGACAGTAGACTGAGGTTTTGAAGGAAGCTCCCAGATTGCTGAACTCCTTTTAGGATCCTTGTGAGGATCCCTTGAAATCAGGTTGAGAAGCCCCAATCTAGTGCCTTAAGATTTATTTATTTATCTATTTATCTATCTAAATATCTATCTATTTATTTATCTTCCCTTCCCCCCTCCCCGCCCCCCAGTTGTCTGTTCTCTGTGTCTATTCGCTGTGTGTTCTTCTGTGACCGCTTCTATCCTTATCAGCAGCACCAGGAATCTGTGTCTCTTTTTGTTGTGTCATCTTGTTGTGTCAGCTCTCCGTGTGTATGGCGCCATTCTTTGGCAGGTTGCACTTTCTTTAATGCTGTGCGGCTCTCCTTATGGGGCACACTCCTTGCGCGTGGGGCTCCCCTACATGGGGAACACCCCTGTGTGGCACAGCACTCCTTGCGCGCATCAGCCCTGCGCATCGGCCAGCTCCACACGGGTCAAGGAGGCCCAGGGTTTGAACCGCGGACCTTCCATATAGTAGGCAGATGCCCTATCCATTGGGCCAAGTCTGCTTCCCCTAGTGCCTTAATCAGTATGGAGTAGCTTGTGGATATGTGTTGGTGCTGAGGCAAATATGTTTTTACCCAAGTTCTTAGTGTCTTCCATACTCTACTAACTTTCATGGCAAAATTTAATTTTAGAAAGCTAATGACAAAGCTATTCCCCAGATTCCAAAAAACAGCTTTGTCATCCTCTACCTTCAGTCACCCATTAATTGGACACTAATGTAATTTGACATAAAAGGACAAAATTGAATTACTTGGCTTTCATTTCCCTTTTCTGCACTTTTCCCTCCCAAGTTCTAGCTGTCTGCTTTTTTGTTATTAGTTGGCCTGAAAATACTAAGTGGGGAAGATCCAGGAGGAAAGCTCCTGTCAAAGCTCCAGTCAAGCTAGACAATTTTCCCCTAGAGGAAGACCAGCAGCTTCTAAGAGATGCCTAAGGAGGTTCCTGTGTATGTGCTAAACTTTGTACAATATCTGGCAGCAGCAGATGGTATTGTTTGCTAGGCAGAACCTTAACTAGAAGAACAGTTTTCAGAATAATAATTATAGTGCTAATAGCTAATATCTTTTGCGCATTTACAATGTACCATACCTTTTTTCAAGTACATCATATGTTTTAACTCATTAAATTTTCATAATATCCCTGTAGGTTATATACCATTAAACCCATTTTACCTATAAGGAAACTGATGAACAGTTTCCTGATTAACCAGTAATTCGAAGAACCTTACTTCAAATCCAGGCTGTCTGACTTGTAGCCTGAGCTCTTTAGCTCCTTACTGTGCTGCTTCTTGTACCTGCCTATCGGTGCCACAGTTTAAAGCAGAGTGGAGGGAAATGGATTTGGCTCAACTGATAGAGCATCCACCTACCATATGGGAGGTCCAGGATTGAAACCCAGGGCCTCCTGACCCGTGTGGTAAGCTGACCCATGTGCAGTGCTGATATGTGCAAGGAATGTCATGCCACACAGGTGTGTCCTGCACATAGGGCACCCCATGCACAAGAGTGTGCCTCTGCATGGAGAGCCACTCACGCGAAAAAAACGTAGCCTGCCCAGGAGTGGTGCTGCACACACAGAGAGCTGATGCAGCAAGATGACGCAAGAAAAAGAGCCACATTCCCGGTGCCACTGACAAGAATGCAAGCGGACACAGAAGAACACACAATAAATGGACACAGAGAGCAGACAACGGGGGAGGGGGGAGAAGGGAAGAGAAACAAATTAAAAAAAAACAAAACAGAGTGGAGAATAATTCAAAGGAGTTTTCCATGATGGACCTCATGATTTAATGCCTGAAAATTTGCTGATGGATCTCACCTAGGGCAACATAACAGGAAAAATACAAGGTCAGAAGACGCGTTGAAGCCTGCTTCTGCTGGGGGGGAAGTGCTGGTGAGTGTGTTATAGGTTGTTGGGAGAAGATGGGAGCTGAGAGCAAGAGAGTGAATGTGTAGAAAGTTGGATGGGAGAGATTAAGTGGTTGGTGAGAGACAATATTTTCTTCTATCTTGCTTAGCTGATCATTCTGGAAATTATGTGAGATAACATGAATTAATTTGTGATCTGGAAAGTTCTATTCAAGTGACAGTTACTGCCTTGTGTCTCAGGAACAGGTGTGTCAGGAATATTCATGGAGGCCTAATTGTCATATCTGCCCAGTGTTCTTTTTTTTGAATGCACCACAATTTACAGAACCATCCCCTTGTTAACTGTTTATTCAAGTGTCTGAACACCACAGAGAAATGATCTAACTCTTAGTCAGCTTTATGGTTTTCCTGTCAAATTCATGGTATTCCTGGCTATTTATCCACTGACTATAGAGTTGGGATCCTTAGAAGAGCATTGTATAATAGAAGGAACCTGAAACAGATGAGTGAAGAGGCCAGGGCTCTATTCCCAACTTTGCCATTTGGCAGCTATGTGACTTTATCATCGCTTCACCTTTCTGAGCCTCAGATTCTTTATCTATAAATGGTGGTATGGATAAGCATGATATTTAAGGTCTTTTCTACTAATTTACATATATTGCAATGCTCTCAAACCGTATCTACCATTGCTACTTAAATACTCATGTCAGTTTTATTCATTGGTACCCGGTCAATGTCCAGTACAGTGTCAGATACAGATTAGACACCCGACAGACATGCCTTGAATGCATGGGTCAATTCAACCATTGAATCTGTCTTCTCAGCTTGTCCCCAGAAATGTTCATCTCTGCTGTTTTATACAGGCTTAGTTTTTAATCCAGTGAGCCTCAGACATTTTTTACCCATGTGCCATCTCTCTTTGGAATTTGTGCATTTATATCTATACTTTAAAATAGTCACAGCTTAAATGTGTGTGTGAGAGAGAAAGGTATTATGCATGGGTATGCACATATGCATCTATAGTTGTGTTTGTATGTGTGTTTTAATTTGTGTAAGTAGAATGGGAGTATATATAGAAGGAGTTACTATATTTTGCTCTAAAGTGAGGTTTTAGATGAGAAAATTTAATTAAATTATTTTTGTCTCCCTTGTTCAGAGCTGCAATGAAATTCTGTTTGTGTGTGTGTTTGAGATGAGGTAGAGAGAGATGTCTTGACCATATTTTTAAAGTATCTGCTCCCTCATTCCATCCATGCTTTTCTCCTTCCTTCCTTCCTTCCTTCCTTCCTTCCTTCCTTCCTTCCTTCCTTCCTTCCTTCCTTCCTTCCTTCCTTCCTTCCTTCCTTCCTTCCTTCCTTCCTTCCTTCCTTCCTTCCTTCCTTCCTTCCTTCCTTCCTTCCTTCCTTCCTTCCTTCCTTCCTTCCTTCCTTCCTTCCTTCCTTCCTTCCTTCCTTCCTTCCTTCCTTCCTTCCTCCCTCCCTCCCTCCCTCCCTCCCTCCCTCCCTCCCTCCTTCCTTCTTTCTTTCTTTGGTTCTTATTCTCTCTCTTTCTCACTCTCCTCTCTCTTTCTTTTACTAAAATGAATTGAATAACAGTGCTCAGTGCTATTCTTTTTTACTTTATTCAGTGGTGACTTTTTATGCCTTAATATAAAAAAGGAGAAAAGCATTCCTTTATTTGAGAAAATTATCTGAGCCAATAAAACCTTAGATTAATAAATGATATTCGAGGACAAGTGGGGCTATGTAATACTATATCAATATATTGAAGAAATGTTTTGATCCATAATGATGGTGATGAAAACTAACTTATTCCATTCAACTAATGTCCAAGATTAAAGTATTTTGAAATTTTACTTAAAAAAAAGTCTAAGAGTTTAGGTAAAGGCATTCTGAAAGTGTTGGGTTGATTCGGAAAGTTGGTATTACCCCCATTTAAGTGGTTAATATCAGTCCTGAACCAGTTTGGATTGATTTTTTAAAAAATGAATTACACACTTCATTGTATTCCTAAAGAAAATACACTGTACATACTTTAAAATTTTTCTTTGTTTTGTGGTGTTCAGAGGAACCATCACAGACAGCATTTATTGTAATCTCTTTTAACAGAGAGGTGCCTTCAGAGACTATTGAAGTATTTCAATGCCAATCCTGTGCTTTCTGAATTCTAGGTCTGCTTTTTATGGTTTTTCCATGTCTTAGGGTTAGGCTGCCAGTGACCATGCTTGACTGTTGGAGGCATATTGCCAAGAGCAGTTCTTTACAGTCCATCCACTTCTCATTCTTTCAGGTTATTGGGTGTCTTATAATTTGCTCTGGAACCAAAAGCATAATCTTATTAGAATTTTGAATAAATTAATAGCAATTATAATAGTGGTCTCTAGAGGCTTTTTCTGCTTATTTCCAAACTCCAGACACGTAAGCTTTCTGGAAAATTGTTCCTCAAATAATTCCAGTATTCCAATCAAGAATCCACAATTCAGGTTTAAATGAGATATTTCCTTCTAAACACAAAGAAATCATATTGCTTTTGGTCCTTACAGGTACATTGCTCCTATTTCCATTTGTCCACTTATTTCTAACTACTCCATTCTTGTTTTGCAGTCCCCAGTCTGTCCCAGATCGCCTGAGGATCCGGGTGAACAAAATCAGTTTACAAGACTATGAAGGATTCCACTATGACAAAGAAAAACTCCGGGAAGCTTGTAAGTTGCAAGTGTCTAACTGATTTCACGTGATCGACCTAGTTACAGCTTCTTGATCCTTCTTGGTTTGATGGCTAGATTCGTTATCTTTGTGTCTGAAAATCATGGTTAGAGGAATGAAGGGAAATGTAATAATATGCAAAGCCCAAGTGATGATGTGTTGGCCAAAGAAAACGGAATTAGAAAAGGAAAGCAGCAAAAGAAAATCATTCTGCTGTTAGTGCCAAGTTAGAATCTCTTGGTTTAGAGCCTAAAATGAGCAAAGCAGAAAGTTAGTGATACCTCATGGTATAGTAACATGCAGAAGTCTCTTCTTGGAGATTGTATTACCAAATACTATCCTCGTTCTTCAGGCAGATGTGGCAGTTACCTATGAAGACATGTTCTGCACTTCTAGCTATTGTGTGATGTCAAAGAAGGGTCCACAGGATACTAAACATCATGAAAAAGTGATTTGTTGATAGTGAGGTGCCATTGTTTCTGAAATCTTAAATTGAGTCAACATTTGAATTATTTCTTAATGTTCATATTTTCCATAAACTGCTGTAAATACACAGCTAATTGTTAGTTCACCTAGTCACTCATTCAGTATTTATCTGGCACTTTTTACATTTCAGTCACTATTTTAGATCCATGTCTATTTAAGGATTGTGAGGTAATTGGGTAAAGTAGGCTGGAAGAAGTTAAGACCATAGGGGTGTTAGATATTACACCTCCTGGGCTTTTTCAAAATTACAGGGATCAACAGTCAAGTGCAGTAAAGCCAGAGGAGTTAAGGAGGGCCAGTGTCTAAGGCAACAGGCAAGGATGCCAATGGAAGGAAAGGAATTTCATGCAGAAACATAGATTTATGAATCAAAGCCCAAATACTCTCAAAGTATGGACCTTCCTGGATATGTAGAAGCAGCAAATAGTTAAAACTGGTAGGAATAGGGTAGGAGAAGCATTTCTGAAGTAATGGTTTGTGAGCTCTGATTCCTGAGCTTATGATGTGTCTTGGGATTTAGTGAATGGCAATCCTGATTTCCAGAGACAGTCTCGGGGGTAAATACAGGGTCTTCTGGAACCTGGAGGTGGCAGTGAGCAAGGACTTGTTTCACAGGTAGCCCAACCACTGAATTTACTCTTAATTTCTATGTGAAATTTCTACTTTCACAATTATCTCAGCAGCTTCACCTTCCTCAACACTTTCAATCCTTTTTCCTAAACATCAATTTCTTTAATTTCTCCCAACCTTCTCACTTCTGGCCTTCACTCTCATTTCCTTTGGTAGGAAAGTATGATCTGGAGGATAAGCAATTTCCTAAACCTTGACATTTCTTCCTTCTCTACATGACAGATTTCATTTTCTAATGGAGATGAGATTATATGTGGCCATCTAGTATAAAATCTAATTTTAACAAATAAGGAGATGGATATTTACAATAGAATATTGGGTAGTTTAGATACAATATGGATTAAATTGACTTTTGGAGGCTCCAAATGATAAAGAATAAATAGCTTTTTATGCTTTCTTCAGAATTTCAAACAGATGGCTAACAAGCAAGTGGCTTACAAGTTTTTAAAAACGAGAATGAACCTCAAGTCAATAATATTTTCCAACTACCATCAACTCTGAAGAGTGTCAGTTGGGAGTGAGGAGGCATTGGAAATTTTTGGCTGAAATGAGATTTGAGGCTTATCTGTGAATTTCAACTATCTGATCTATCTTTTTTGTGGCATTATCTGTCCACCATTGCCAGAGGTAATTGTGTTGATAAGACGATGACATTTTCAGGCACATGCTTTATTCATCCTATATTATGTGATAAAACTTATATGTGAGAAAGCATATTATATCCAACTGAGGCAGGTAGCTTAGTATAAAAATAAATCCAATATATTCAGCAGCATCACTGGGACCCAGAAGGACAAACAACCTCTCAAAAAGGGAATAAATGTATTGTCTCATTCTAAAGATTTGGGTTTGAAGAAAACAAGATATTAATTGGAAGTTGAAGTGGTCAAGTATAATATCATTCTATTGTACTTTTAATTTACGGTTATGATGCTTCTTACCTGTGGTTACTCAGGAACGTTTATCCTTGGGGTTATGGATTTGCTCCCTCTTTTGCCTGGCTCCGTCTTACAATTGACTACAGATTAACAGGAGGGCTGGCAGAGCTAAAATTAAGTATAAAGAGAAAAACTAGTCCATATGTGATGTGCATGCTAAAATAGATATGCTATTCTAGAAGTATTAATTAAATGAAATGAATAGAACATATCTATATAAAAGGGACTATAGGAATATACTCTGACCTGTGTCCCAAAAGAACACAAGGAGTGAACTCTTTTAGGGCATTAATTTATTGTCACTGTTCAAAGTCTGAACTAGTGCAGTATTGTGTTACTTGGTTTAAAAAATTAGTTCCCTTTCTTGGTGATACACCAAAAGATTCATCCAGGCAGCATGTGGCAGTTTGCCATCACTGTTTAATAGAATCTTGTTCATGTGTCTGGATCGTTATTCATATTATATTACTTGGATGTTTGTTGTCTAGCAAAGCCCTGCTTCCATCTGTAACTCAGGGCTCCCTGGTAATTTCAGGATGGCAGCACTTTTAATTGCTTTGCTTATTTTAGCATAGAGAATGATAACTATACTATTTCAAATGCCTTCCATTTAATCCCGTCTTACTTCAGTGGCATTCCCCCGAAAATAATAGCATGATAGTGGCTAGTCCTTGACAATTCCTCCCTCAGCTTTTTCTGATAAATTTAAGACTTATTTAAAATGATTAGAGTCTTTTTCACTGGATTTTATAATTTATTAACCTCCAGGTTAATGATTATGGTTTGCGATAGGGGAATGTGTGCTCAACTTAAAAGGTGGAGCATAAACAGAAAGAGGCCATATTTAAATAGAAAATGAAAATTCCTAAAGCAAATCTGTAATAAGGACAGCAGAAAATCCCTCCCATCGATGGAGTTTATAGGTAGGTACCTAAGAAAGGCTATAATCACATAGCCGAAGTTCAGTAGCTTGTGAAAATCTGTTATATTTCTAACTCTGAAAGATTTTCATTGACATGTAATATATTCTTTTATATATATACCTAATTCTGGCCAAAATTTAACTCTATCTCATGTAAACTGGCTAGATTTTACTTATGTCGTTAGCTTACTCTGTACTTTTGAATTACCATGATAATTCGTGTGAGTCTACGAACTAAAATACAAACAACAAAAAACAGTTTGTAGACAATTAAAAGCAGATGTCATCTATAAAAATAGGATGGGTCTAACATTTGTTTTATATCAATTGTAGCTCTCAACAATGTTACATATGTTTATCTTAGTATATTTTTCTTACTGCTGAGGTTTGCTTAAAAAATAGAAGAAGTAAAAAAGAAAATAGAATCTTCTACTTCTGGAGGAAATTGAAATTGATATTTCTTGGTCTGTACATGTATGTGTGTGTACACATATATGTGTATATCCAGGGAAAGGGTGTTGAAATGGATGTATTAAAGGCAGGCGTAATCTCTATTAATTACCAATTAACAGACCCCTCAATATAATCTCTTAATAAAAGGGGACCATAGAGCTCCTATTGATGTACTGCTAACCTTCACGGTATTATCTGGTTAAAGCAAATCTTATTAGGATTTTACCCTAATTAGGTATTTAAGTAATTTCCTTAATGGAATTCCCTTGTCTGTTGTTTTGTTTAGTGATTTACTGCAAGAGACAGAAATATTTGTGTTTAAATCTCAGTTGCAACCTTGACAAGGTGACTTAATTTCTCTGATGTTCAAATCTATCATCTCTATATGAGAATTTCATAGCAACTTCATAGATCTCATCTCTATATGAGAATTTCATAGCAACTTCATAGAGGACTGTGGGTAAACGTAATCTTGTATATAAATGCCTGGTGGATAATCTGAAATGTTAGCGTGCTCTCCAAAAATGGTTGATATCACTGTTGTGGTTGCTGTTGTTAAAGACACACACACACACACGCGCGCGTGCGCGCGCGCACACACACACACACACGGTCAGTCTTTAGGTCCATAAAGCTAGGCTGAGCTCTTCTGTACATATCTTTCCCAGGCTTGAAGCAGCTCATTTCAAACTGCATAGGCCACCATTCTCTGACTCACTTGTTCACTTTCAAAAATAGAATTGAAGCCATTAGTAAATATCAGAAAGATTTGAAGAAGAAAATATAATTAATCACCCAATTTACTTTTATTGTGTCTGCTGTACAAAAGGGACTGCTATGATGACAAGGTACTTGAACTTACGAAACATGTAAACACTTGCTCACAATAGGTGGTCTGGCCAGATATCTGCAAATGCCCTTTCTTAATACCTAAAACGTTTTCTTAAGTACATCATCTGGTATGAATCACTGAATTTTTTTTTAAATAACCGTTTTATTTTGGGTTAATTTTAAATTTACCCAAAAGTTGAAAATATATTATAGAGAGTTCTTATTTACACCACTCATGCAGGTACTCATCACTACATTTTATATTACTATTGTGCATTTGTCAAAACAAAGAAACTTACATTGGTGCATTGCTGTTAACTATACTCAAACTTTCTATTCCTGAATCCAATCTAAGACATCATATTGCATTGATGCCTCCTCATTTTCCTCTGATCTTGGCCTTTTTTCATGACCTTGTCTGGCTTGCAGAATGTTAGTAAGTATTCAGTAAAATGCCCTCCAATCAGAGTTTGTTTGTTGTTTATCTCATGATTAGTCTGGGGTTATGGGTTTTGGGGAAAATACAATAGAGGGGAGTTGCCCTTCTCATTCCATCATCTAAGGGGTTACGTGAAATCCCCATGACATTACTGATGATATTAACCTTCATCACTTGATTAAGGTGACATTTGCCAAGTTTCTCCCATGTAATTATTTCCCTTTCCCTACCCTGGTCTTTGGAAGCAAGGTACTAAGCCTAGCTCACTTTCAAATGGTGGGAGGATGTCATTGGATTTTTCCTTGTTTCTAGTTTCCACATTTAACTGCAGTTGAATTTGATAAGTATGCCAAATTGGTGGAGCCATTCACTCATTCATGCTTTCAACAGCTATATATTTGTATCAGTTACATGCCAGATACCATGCTAAGGGCTAGACATTGAAAGATGAAGCTGGACCACCCAATGTTGCAATATTATTTATTAATCCATCATTTATTGAGTACCTACAATGCGAAAACCGTGGTGGGAAAAACAAAACAGAAAGGGTCATGATCTCTTGGTACTTTTTCGTCATGTATTGAGTCCTGAAATAGGGACTGTGGAACACAATGTACCTGTTTCCCTAGCAAACATCATTTAAATAACTGAAGGAAGGGATGGAATATATAAACAAGAAAGAGAAAAGCCAATCTAATCACTGTTGGCTGGGTGACCTTGAGCAAAGCATTTATCCTCTTCAGGCTTCAGTTTCCTTATCTACTAAGTGCAGTGGTTAAACAAGTATTTCCTAAGAACATACTATATTATAATAAATGTTTAGCCCTATAAAAATTCCATAGGAGTTAACATTTTTCCTCCTGACACGTTTCCTTAGTCAAGTTTTTAAAGCTTCAACATCAATTATAATGAGTGAGAGCATTGGAAAATCATGTAAGTACATTTTCCTGCAAAAGTTTGCTGAAAACACTGATTTTTTTCTTTATCGATTGCTTCATCTAAAATTGAATCTTTCCAACTCGTTTAACAAGGTGACAACAGAGCTGTTCAGTAAAGATTAGGCCTAAATTTGGTGGAGGTAGACATTCCATTTTGAAATCTGTCTCAGGAGTTAAATGATGTCAGTCTGTCCTCTCAAGGGCATTGTCCATCCTTTCGCAAGTGTGTTTATATTTATTCCTATTTTCATGTACAACATTTACCCAGAGTTTTGTGTTTAGTTTCTTTTACTGTTCTTCCCTATCTTTTGTCTGTATATTATATTTATCTCCAACTTGTTAAAAATTTATAATAGTAATAAACAAAAATAATAACACGTATTATATTTTACTGTGAGCTAGGAAATGTCTTAACTTTTCTACCCATGTGATGGTTAGGCTAATGTGTCAACTCAGCCGGGTAGAGGTGCCCAGTTGTTTGGTCAAGCAAGCATAATTGTCATATGAGGAATTTTCATGGACTTTAATCATCAGTGATTTGATTGCATAGATGGCCAGTTGCATCTATAATCACCTGAGGAGACTGCCATCAGCAAACAGTGACATCTCATCCAATCAGCTCAAGGCCTTAAAAGGTGAAGTGATTTCAGCATTCCTGAGAGAACTGCCACCTCTACTTCAGACAGCCAGTGTTGTCTCCTAGGGAACTCATGAAGGACACACCCTGATCAATACAACACATATCATGTAATTTAATCTTCCCAACATTCTGTGGTGTGAGTCATTACAATGGTGCATCAGGGGAATGCTGGTTCAAGGCACCACAGAAACCTTCAGCAAATTATCTTTTTATTACTTGCACAATATAAAGAGTCCAGAAGGCGGAAATAATCTCTTTGTCACTTACACAGTACAAATTGTCCAAAAGAGCTGGAGATGTAGTCCTGTCATGGTCAGTCTCCCAGGATGGCCCAGACATCTCCAAGTGGGATGGATAGATGGCAGTTCCATGTCCCCACTTCACGTTGAAGAAAGACCAGTCTATACTGTTGGAGTGTGGTTCTTATCCACCTTGGGGTGAGGGTGCTGCTTGATTCCAGTTTCCGTGTTTAAGGTCTGGCTGGACCTTTTCATTAGATTTATCTTCTCCCCCAGGTTGTGGAATAGCACCCAGTAGAAAAGGTGGGGGGCAGTGGAAAGTTGGAGGATGGCCACTTGGTATATGTTCATGACTCTCCCACAGAAGGAGGTGGGGATAGGTGAGGTCTGGGGGGATGGCCACTTAAAAGGTGTCTGTGATTTCTCTAACACATTCCTCTGTGGTATGTGGTAACATTATCACCATTTTACATTCCAAGGCACAAAAAAGTTAAAGAAATTGTCTAAGATGAAAGCTAGTCATGGTGAGGCTGGTATTCTGAATACTTACTTACCGTGCTCTCTGTTTCCTCCATGTAGGGTAGTTCATATTCCTATATAAAATATCTTTAGTAGCATAGGTAACATTTTGTGTTTAAATCTTTCACAATACTCACTGAAATGCCTTTTTTACATGTAAACTAATTTCACCTTAATTTACCATACTCTCATTTGTTAGACAATTTCTGTTTTTGTATCACCCCCACAACCAAAGAAATCATTCATTTATTCAAATACTTATTGATTCTTTACCACATTTCAAGTGCTATTTTAAGTGATGAGGATATAGAAAAGAACCTACCTTCATAGAGCTTATGTTCCAGTGGGAACTAGACAAATGAATAAATAATATATACTGGTAAACTTTCTAAAGGGAAAGTGGGAGAGTGACAAAGGATCCTATTTTTGATAGAGTAATGAGGGAGAGATTCTCTGAAGAGGTGATATTTAAGCAGAGGGCAAAAAGAAGAGTGAGTGCACACATGGATTTCTTGGGGAAAGGCATCCCCAGGTTGAGGGAATGGCAAGTGCTAAGGCCTTGTGGTGTAAGCATCCTTATTATGTTTGATGACCAGCAAGGAATTTGGGTGTGGGGCTGAAACTTAGTAAATTGGATAAAGAGTGATAGAAAGTGAATTTGAAATGGCAAGAAGGGCCAGAATATGGAGGGGACTTGTAGGCCATGGAGAGGACTTTGAGTTTTATTCAGCAAAAGATGGGAAGGTACTGGAACTATTTGAGAATTTATTCTGAATAATTCTGATGACTGAGTAGAGAAATGGCAGCTGGGACAAAAGTGGATGTAGGAGCACTAGATGCAAGGCTTATTTGACATTTCATGTGAGATGATAGCAGCTGAGAGGGTTAAAGTAGTGCAGTTGAGGAGAAATAGCTGTAGTCTGGATGCATTTTGAAGGCAATGCTGATAGGATCAGATGATGGATTAACTCTACTTTATAAAATGAAAAAAAATGACTCAAAGATGCTTCTGAAGTTTTTGACTCAGCCATTTGGTAAATAGAAGCAAAGGAGATGCAGAGGATACAGCAAAGGAGACCATGAAGAAGCATACAGTGGGCTAGAAAGAAAACCAGGAGAGCAGCAGATTTGGAAGGCAGGAGAAGAAAGTTGATTCATAAAAGAGGGAGTGACAGCTGTGTCAGAAGCTACTGGGAAGTTGAGTAAGATGCACACAATTGATCACTGGATTTGGGTAGAGGCAGTTATTAGTAACTTTGCAAGAGGTGGTAGAGTGAAACAGATGGTGAGTAGAGTGGGTTCATGTGAGAAAGGGAGCAAAGACGGTAATTCAGCATAGAGTACTCTTTTGAGGTTTTTAACTGTAAAGCGGGGGTGGGGGTGGGGATGAGTTAGTGCCTGAAAAGTGTTATGGAATCAAGTGGGGATTTTCTTTTCTCCTATGTTAGATAATAAGAAAAGCACGTGTATATATGGATGGGACCGATCCTCTAGGACAGGAGACCTTGATGCAGGAGACAGAGGGCCAGCTGCTGGAGGAGCAGTGTTCTTAAGTAGGTGAGAGGAATTGGGATTGAGTGCACAGTAGAAGAGTGAAGGCAGGTCCACCATAGAAAAGAGAGCAGATAGAGGAGTGAGTAGGTGTGCAGTAGAGTGACTAATTTGGTGCCAAGGAGAAGCTGAAGTTCTACTCTGATTGCTTCTATTTTCTTCATGAACTAAGATGAAAACCCACTAGTTGAAAGTGAAGAAGAAGTATTAGTGTTCATGAAGAAAGGAGTAATTTTGAAATAGTCAATTCAAAGAACAAGAAAATGAGTGGCCTGGGAAGAATTGCTTAGAAGCACTTTAGTTGTGGATCATTGAATTTACTGGCTTTTTAAAAAAATTAATGGCCTTTATTCTTTAGAGAAGTTTCAGGTTTACAGAAAGATTGCTAAAAAGTATAGAGCTCCTATTCCTCCCTCTCTACCCTCCCCCCACAGTTTCTCCTATTATTAACATCTTGCATTAGTATATTAGTATGGTACATTTATTCTAATTGATGAAACAATATTGATTCATTATTGTTAGCTAAAATCTATAGCCTAAACTAGAGTCTCCTTATTTTCTTGTCCAGTTCTGTGGGTTTTGACACATGCATAATATCATAGTATACAGAATAGTTCAACTGACCTAAAAATGCCCTGTTCTCCACCTAGTCATCCCTCTCTCCCATCCCCCAAACCTGTGGCAACCACTGATCTTATTACTGTCCCATAGTTTTGCTGCTGTCATATTAGTTGGAATACTATAGTTTGTAGCTTTTTTAGACTGCCTTCTTAAAGTAAGCAATATACATTTAAGGTTCTTCCTTATCTCTTTGTAGCTTGATAGCGCATTTCTTTTTATCACTGAAAAATATTCCATTGTATGGATATACCACAGTTCTATTATCCATTTGCCTATTGAAGGACATCTTGGTTGCTTCCAGTTTTGGACAATTATATGCATAATTGCCAAATTATGTACATTTGTGCACAGATTTTTGTGTGGACATAAGTTTTCAATTCATTTGGGAAAACACCTATGAGCACAATTGTTGGATCACATGGTAAGCCCATGATTAGCTTTGTAAGAAACTGTCAGACTGTCTTCCAACATGGCTACACCATTTGTATTCCCACCAGCTGTGAATGAGAGTTCCTGATGATCCACATCCTCAGCAGTTGTGGTCAGTGTTTTGAATTTTAGCCATTCTAATAGGCTTGTAGCGGTATCTCATTATTGTTTTAATTTGCTTTTTCCCTAATGGCATATGATATTGGGCTCCCTTTCATATGCTTATTTGCCATCTATGTATCATCTTTGGTGAGGTGTCTGTTCAGATCATTTGCCCATTTTTGACTAGGTTGTTTCTTTCCTATTATTGAGTTTTAAGAGATCTTTATACATTTTGGTTACAATTCTTTTATTAGATATATATTTTGGAAATATTTTCTGTGTATGGTTTGTCTTTTCATTGTCTTAATGGTGTCTTCCACAGAGCAGAAGTTTTTAATTTTAACGAAGTCAAACTTACAATTTTTCTTTCATAGATTATGCTTTTGGTTTGTATCTAATAGATCATCACTAAATCAAAGTTACGTAGATTTTCTCCGTGTTATCTTCTGTAAGTTGTATAGTTTTGCATTCAGAATAGAATGCTTTAATTTTTTCAGTAAATTAGAAGCAAACCCACTAGCTAAAACTAGGGAAGGAGGGGTAACAGTGTTGAAGAATAGAGAGGTAATTTTGAAATAGTCCATTTAAAGTACAAGAACTTTATGAATCATTGAATTCAATGGCTTTTCACAAGCACATAGAGCCTGAATTGAAAGTTCTTGGGGATCTTGGTTTATAGATAAAGGCACACTTTTTCTAATTTTGAAGAACTCAGGTTCCAGGGGAATATTAGGCTGGAAGATATGATTTTATTATTACTATATATTCCTTTTTATCTAATTCTGTTTATGACCCAAAATTTGCCTTATTTACAAGAAAATCATAAGTGCTTCCAGAGCTGTACTAGTAGGTAAGGATGTTAGGAAGACAAGGAAATGAGTCTAAGGTATTGGTAGTATTTGATCCCTCTTTTCACTGTTAAATCTTAGTTTTTGCTAATGAGAGCAATCAGCTGCTTTCCTTATATCCTTAAGTCTGTGCCCAGAAGATTGTTTCCTTTTCATTGGTTTATTTTATGTACACACACATAAAAAATAATGGCCAATTCTTACTTCCTATATGTCAACCCAGTCCATTTGGTTGTTCTCAGACTAGGATGAAAACTATGCAGTATCAACTCAGATGGTAGTTAGTGTTCTCTTTGAAGACTTTCTTCTAAGAACCTTACATTTTTTCCATTCATCATGTTAATGCTTGAGGGTTATGGTGTCTGCTACTGTTAATAAACCATAATAACACCTTATATTTGCATAGTGCTTCATGGGTTATAGAAGGCTCTTGTATGAACTATCCACATGTATTGTGACAGGGAAGCTTAGAAAAATTGTCCTACCCAGGCAGGATTTTAATAAGAATTTCCACGTTCTCTCTCCTAATTCAGGACTCTTTCTAGTACACAGCCCTACTTCTTTGTAAAGCTTTAATTGTGCACTTAGAGAAATGTGTTTTTAAAAAGAATTTGGAATCGTAGTTCTTGTTATAATTTAGGTTCCCTGGGAAACAGACTGAGACTTTCCATTTTGTGTGCAGGCATTTTCTTGCAGATGTTCTTAGGAAGAACACCTGTGAAGAATGAGGAAAGTAGGATGAGCAGAGGGAGATTTGAGCTGCCATGCCCTTGAAACAGAGGACTCCAAAAGTGAGCTTTGGACCTGGAACGGCTCTTTAGAGTTGTCCCAATTGATGCAAGGGTCCTTGGATATAGATCAGGCTGTCTCATAGCAGGGGCAAAATCTTGAGTGAAGTACCTTCCTTTCTGGAGGGAGACTCAGTTGTGAGCTGTCAGCAGAGCCAACACTTCCAGCACCTGGGGGAATGAGTACCCACTCCTTATACAGACCTGTGTGTGCATTTCAGTTCTGAAAGCACAGTCTTTGCTATGTAACTAAGCACCTGATTTTTAAACTTTATATTTTGAAATACTTTTCAATTTAAAGGACTGTTACAAAAATTTCAAAATACACTTACCCCGATTTGATACACAGATCACAAATTTTAACATTTTGTCACATTTGCCATAACATTTGATTTTTTCATCTAGCTCTCTCTCTGTATGTCTCTTTATTTATAAATCCATTTACTGGACATGAGTGTAAATTGTGTATATTATGCTTTTTGTACACTGCCATGTACATTTCCTAAGAACAAGGATATTCATTTATGTAACAACCGTAAGTGCAGTTATAAAGTTCAAGAAATGTAACATTGATAGAAAGCTTACAGTCCATATTCCAATTTTTTCCTATGACCCAAAAATGTCTGTTTTAGCCTTTTTTCCTCTCTTGCTAGATCCCAATTATGGTCATGTATTGCATTTAATTGTCTCTTTAGCATACTATTCAATGGGATTAATCACCTTAAACTTATTATGGAACCCTGGCCAGCTCCTATTACTAAAACTTTCCCATCTCCCCAAATAGAAACCCTATACCATTTTGCTTTTATTCCCCATTTCCCCTGCCCCCACTCCTGGCAACCTATAACTCTAATTTTTGTCTCTATGAGCGTCCATATTCTTCAATACCTACTTTTAGCTACCATGGGGTTTAAATTTAACATTGAAAACCTATAACAATATCCTTTGATTTTATTCCAACTTAACTTCAGTAGAATTCACAAACTATGTTCCTATACTCCTCTGCACACCTACTTTATGTAGTTGTTATAACAATTTACGTGTTTATACATTATGATCCAAGACCGGTGAACATCACTATATTTTATGTATTTGCATTTTTAATCCTGTAGGAAGTTAAAAAAAAATGGAGTTACAAACAAAAAACACAGTAGTACTGGCTTTTATATTTAGTCATGTTGTATTCTTCCTCAGAGATCTTTATTTCTTCGTGCATCTTTGATCTATTTCTATTATCCTTTCCTTTCAACCGACAGAACTCTCTTTATTATCTTTTGTAAGACCCTGTCTAGTGGTGAGGAAATTCCTAAGCCTTTGTTTGTCTGAGAATGTCTTAATCTCTTCTTTATTTTTGCAGGACAGGTTTACCAGATATAGAACTCTTGGCTGGCAATTTTTTGTCTTCAACACTTTGAATATGCCATTCCCCTCCTTCTTGCCTCCATGGTTTCAAATGAGGAATCAGCACTTACTCTTAGTTCATTCTATATGACACATTGCTTCTCTCTTGCAGCTTTCAGAATTCTCTCATTTTTAGCATTTGACAATTTGATTATAATATGACACATTGTGGGTCCATTTGGGTTTATTCTCTTTGGAGTTCATTAAGCTTCTCAGATGTAAATAGTCATGTCTTTTATTGATTCTCAACAAAATGAAAATTTGTCCCATATATTCATCCAAATTATTGGGAAAGATATTGAACTAAACAGAATCAAGTTCAGAAACATGATAATCTGAAAATAACCTCCTTGAAAGTTGACTTAGGCCTTTTATAGTTCACACCATTGGAAAGTACTCTTTCTCAATAACTAATAGTTTTTCTGAATCACTGATTCACTGCCATACTTGTGAAGTCACAATAAGCAGGGTTAAGTTGTTAAACACTAGGACTATATTTGCTTGAGTCTGCCCTGTTTCACATCTCTACCACTGCAGCTGTCTATGCATAATTTGTTACTCTTTTTGCTTTTATAAAGACATTTGAGGACCCTACAGGAGATTTTAGGAACTCTGTCTGTCATTAATTCTCCTCATGTATCCAATCAACTTAAAAATTTAGAGCTGGGTGACTGAATGTGCCCCCAACATCAAACTGTTGGCCCCCTTGTCCTTTCACCATACAGTATAACAGATAGTATGATGTTGAAGTTGTGATAAAGATTTGGACCAGGTTTTCTAATCATCATCTGAAGTATTTAACCAAGTTTTGGGTATATTTATGAATCTTTACTTTTGGATGCTTAATATTTCATGTTGATGTTCACATTTATTTGGCTAGCCAGGCCATGTATCCAAAATTCCAAAGTCACAGTCAAATATTAGTTATCTTGTTCCCAAATACTTGAGCACTGGCAGTAAATTGTCAATGATAGGTCTACCCTATGTTTAAGAATTCTGCAAATCTTACCTTCCTGATAGATGTACCTGGAAAGGAGTTTACATTGTTTTCCAATGCCCATTGTCAAGGGCATTCTAGATCTTCACAGTTCAGTGTCTATCACATTTAACACTAGGAATAGAATCTGAGGAATTATATAAACCATGTTGCTCTACTAGAATATTGCTGCATATGATATTAGGATTCTTCATTTAAGTGGAATTCCCTCTATCAAAAAGAGACATCATTGTTGGTAAGCTTTTTCATATTAAGTTGGAAGATCACATTTCCTAGAACATTTGATGTGGACCTTGGGTTATTGCTATGTATTAGAAGAGAGATATTTTTGGGCCCTCTGTCCCTATTTTCTTCTGGTTACCACTTGGAATACATGAATCAAAGTCATCAGAAGAAGAAAAAAAGAAAATCCATACCATTATAAATATCATAGACTCAAGGGGGTTGCATTCGCCATCTAATGCCATCTTTTTCAGAAGATTAGGCTTTAAAATCTCCTTTTTTCTGGATTTCTTTCCTTCTTTTCCTTTTATCATGCCTTTTATGCAGATGATTTGGGAAGAATAAAGAAAAGGATTTATTCCTGATGAATTCTTAGTTACTAAAGTATTGCTGTCTGGTTTTGGATGGATACCTGGGGAGTTACAGTATCACCTTTCCAACATCCCCTTTCCTCCTGCATCCTTTGGTTCTCAAGGCCTAAGAATAAACCCCCTTCCCCCCAGTTTTACCTATAACAATATTCTGCCTCAGAACCCCCTTTAAGTATTTTAGGTGTTTCCAAGTGCCTTTCAGACATTTGTAAGTGGTCCTTACCATCCATTGCCACAAGGACCACTTAATTTCTTATTACTTTCCAAGTCCCTCTCTGCTGCCTTCTTGGTTCTTCTACCTCAGCAGGTCACAAATGCACTGTGGTGTTGGGCAAGAGTGTGAGAAGGTGCCATGCTGAACAACGGGAAGTCTTCCTTGCTCCTTTATCTTCTTGCTGTCCAATTAATCGCCAAGTTGATTCTTTGACCTTGAAATCTCTCCCTTATATCTTTCTATTTTTACCTTTACTGCCACTACTTTATTCCAGACCTTCACCATTGCTCATCTCATTTACTAAGCGGCTTCTTAACTCACCTTCCTGCCAATCATCTTGTCTCCCGTCATTTGTTTTGCATTGCTGCAAATGATTTTTTAAAAATGTAAATTTGAAGCCATCATCTTCTGTTATGAACCTTTTTTATCTGCCATCCTTTTGAGAATAAAGTCTCAACTCCTTGGCATAAAGAACCAAGCCTGTGGCCTCAGCCCCAGTTCTCTCAATCTGCACCTGCCTAATCTAATTCTGCTTTTTTTGACTTGGTTTCTTTGAGTTTAAGGATAGCTTAAGACTTAACCCATTACCTTGATCTGTAAATCTCCTGTCCTTGTCAAATTACCTTATTTTCTCCTCTGAAAGACAGCTTCTCTTGGAATTGTGTCTTGCCCTGAGAAACGAAATGTACAACTCTTCTGGATCCTAAACACACTTGGTTGATCTCTATCAAAATTCCTACCACGTTGTATATAATCAGTATGGTGTTTTTAAGTTGTCCCCTTTCCCCACTGTGAACTCCTTGGTGGGGGCTCGCACCCTTTCTTGATCAGTATTGTATGCCCACCTCCTAGCACCGGAATTATTCCTGGCACTAGAAAGTCCCCCAAAAATGTTTGTTGAATGATTAAGGGAATGACTACAAACCTGAAATATATTTCAGCTCAATTCCTTGTATCTATACGATACACATTTACCAAATTAAATGAAAATGAACACTATGAGGACCTATTTAAGATTATAAATACCTTAAGCATTTAAGATTAAAACAAGGGAGTTGTATGCTCCTAGGCTTTCCTTCTTAGGTAGTATGCTATGATGATAAAAATCAGAATTTGGTCTCTAATTTGAGCCAAAATTTGTAGAGTATATGTTCGATATTAGAAAGCATACCCCAAAAATCTTATCCATGCGTGGAATGAAATGAAAACCACATCGTTTACTTTTATCTTGTGGATGACATTTTGAATTAACTATGGTTGTAGACCTGGTCAAGCTCAAGCTAGGGAGTCTGCACTCTAGGATCAGTTTTAATCACAAGAACCAGGGGTTGTGAAAACTTTGACAGGCCATGGGCACAATGTGATGAGGTATACAATTCTTAGGGTGTAATGTTTCCTTTTGAATGCTAATATGCCTATTAGTTTCCCCTTGCTGGGTCCCTGTGAGCAGTGGGGCAGATAATGACAGGTGGTTGTAAAATGGATCTGTGACCCACGGGGAAAAACAATGAGATTGAAAAATTGCCAACTCATTCTTTTTAATTATCAGCCATCAAGTAAGAATTTTAGTTGCCCTGAAAACCATGGCCAATTTGCAACTAATGAGGTAACATGGGAAGATTCCTTGTGTCCCCTACCAACCTCCCTTAGGGCTTTCCTTCCTTCCTCTAGTCCTGTACCTCCCCTCCTTCATTTTTAATTTTATTCTTTTCTCATCATTCCTTTGGCTCATGTATATTGTTAATACTATGTATAACAGAGTAGGTAATATTTCTTTTTCTAGATATCAGCAGTCCCTGATATCAGCAAAGCAGTTGTATATAGGAAACTCAGAGGAGGTTCTTTTTCATACTTAGTTTGATTGATAGAAAAATAGCAAGTTTTTGACATGTATTGATTACATTGGTTAATCTAAAATTGATGCTAAAGGAAATTTCATGTTTTTAAAAGTGTCTATTTGAATAGGGTTTATGTAACATAAAATGCATTGATTCTAAGATTATTATCTATATTTTTGATACCCTATTATTTAATGTCCTTTCCCATTGATGACTTTTTAACCCTGCATTAAAAGGATATTGTTCTCTTAAGGAAGTGACAACCTTTTTATTTGGCCTTAATAGAGTCTCCTTAATTATAATTATATAATTATAATTTACACATATGTATTATACATGTGCATGCATATGCACATGGAGAGAGAGAGTGAGAGTTTAAAACCTAATCTTTGCAAATCCCTGAAGTTTCTGAGAGGTTTTTCTGTAAGATTTCATACCTTCATTTTTAATGATCCCTTTTAAGGTAGTTTTATTTGTGATTTGAATAAGTAAATGGTTCCATTTATCTATGGTTCTGTTTTAACAGGATTTGTTTTATAACATTGAACGTGGCAGGTAATTAAATCCTTTCTCTTTGAAAATGCTGAGCCCTCAGCCCTCTCTTTCCACAGTGATACCTTGTTGAACATATCACAGTGCCTTGCAGGGAATGAGTTGGCTACTGTGAGTTTTTTCCTTTTTCATAAATCCCATTGTCAATTTCACACGGACTTAGTGTCAAAGGTGGCTTTCTGTCTTTGTCTCTGAGGGCCTTTGTTTGTGTCATGAAGGAGCTGGCTGTGTCCTCCTCATTTTGTAAGTTTGGGTCATCCTTTACACGCTTTAGTTTAGACTCTTGCCTTTAGAGGCTTGGCAACACATATCTGCAATAAAAGTTCTCACGTATATGGTCTGCTGAAATTGGCTTGAGGCCTTATGAATGGCCAATATTGATGTAGAAATAGGAGGGAAAATCATTGAATTTAATAAGACTTAGAGGGGTAAATATAGGATGGATTTGTAGATATTATGAACTCTACAGGCATCAACTTATTTAATAACTCAGAGTAGTTACAGTGGTCCCTTCTTTACATAGGGTCTTCACCTGTATTGTAAAAGAATCAAGGTCAAAATAAGGTCATTGACTAATCAAGATAATCAAAAGTATCTGTGATTATGATTTTCCTGTATATAGTTGTTTACCAAGGATTATTGAACATTATTAGCATGAATGGCATGAGAATACCTGTTGTAGGAAAAATCAAACTTAGCCAGAGTGGAAAGCAATGTTTAATAAACACTATATCAAAAATCCCTGGGAAACATCTTTGACTAGCTTGGGCTTCTAGTATAATGAACTCTTCACACCTCAAGTGGGAGCATGGGTTTAATGTTCAGTTTATATCAACGGTCAATTAGTCCTTCAGTTTAACATTGGAAATCTGAATGCAAGGATTTTAAAAGCAAAACAAGTCATGTGACCCTCCAGAACAATTCTGGTTAATGTCTGACATACTTTTGTCACCTTCACTTTCCTAATAATGATTATCATCTGCTCATCTTGTTAACAGTTACATATCTTTATAAGGTAACCACCAGTAAGTTTAATTCTCTCATCCCCTAAACTGCAGACCAGGGTGCAGCAAGCTTTTCACTAGTTTCAGTAAGCCTAATTCACAGTCTGTGGTACCCTTAGAAGCTGGCCTATTGGAAAGGGAGGGCAGTGGGGAGCCTTTAAAAGTGGAGCCACTTGTGCAAAATATGTTCCTGTAAATATGACTATGCTCCCTAGTTTCTGTCCCATAGTCCTGTGCCCTTATTCAGGCCTGGAATGGTTTACCTTGCCTTCTTCCTGGCTTGCTCACAACGTTTGCCCAGTTCTGTAGCTCTGTGTACTGGACTTGGGATCCCATCCTCATTCCTTGGTGAGCCTGTCATCTGTTTCTGACTTCATTTCTTTGACCTCCATATTGAGAGCTAGAAGAGGTACCCACGTTTGATGAGAAATAGGAATAGTTCAGAACAGAAACTCTTGAGTAAGAGAAACCTGAGATGGAATCTGAATTGTTCCATTTAGTAGTTGTGGCATTTAAGCATATCACCTAATTTTTATGGGATCTGTTTCCTCATTTTAAAAATAAGAATATTGATATCCACCTGTATTAGTCAGGGTTCCCTAGGGAAACAGAATCAACTGGAGATATCTGTAAGTAGTATGAGATTTTATAAAATTCTCTTAGGTCACCATGGGGATGCACAAATCCAGATTTTACAGACAGGTTGCAAGCCAGGGCCTCCAATGAAAGTCCAATGAAGGTCCTTTATGAGTTCCTGGGAGACATTGGCTGTCCAAAGACAAGCTGGGAAATTCTCTCTGAATAGTGAAATCACTTCCCCTTTTAGGGCATTCAGCTGATTGGCTAAAACATCACTCATTACTGACAGCAGTCTCCTTGATTGATAGTGGATGTAATTAGTCATCTATACAGTAAACTAACTGATGACTAAAATCCATTGGCTAAAACATCACGCATTATGACAGCAGTCTCCTTAGTTGATAGTGGATATAATCAGCCATCTATGCAGTAAACTAACTGATGACTAAAGTCCATGAATGTCCTTGTATTACAGTTATCCCAATGCTTACTTGACTAAACAATTGGGAACAATTACCTGGCCAAGTTGACACATTAGCCTAACCATCACAGTAAACCCCTTGTCAACTTGGCAACCATACACATTACCTTAAACCATACTTAGTCTCTAAGTGAAAATAAGAACAGACATGCATGTATATATTTTCACCTAACAATATTCAACTGTCTTGCATATAACTGGAAACACATTAATTCCCTACAAAATAGGGTACAAGTCTATGGGTAATAGTCACTTTTAAACTTGACATCCTTAAGTGTTATGACATGAAACTTGTAGTATCATAAGGGAAAGGGTTAGGGAGGAAAACAAAGATACTCATTTTATGTACATATACAATCATACAACAAAAAGATTCAAGACTATTACAGTCCTTATTTCTGTAATTGGTCATGTGGTCAAAGTTCATATTTATTGCTACCCTCTTCCACTACCCATTCCATGTTGCTAAGCCTATACATAACCTCCATCCCTACTTCCATGGCTACTTTGTTCATGATCCCATTGAGCAATGACAGGAGTGGCTGGGAAAAGAGGCTGAGCATTAGCCACAGATTGGGTCATCTTATCCACTTGATTATTAAAATCTTCCTCTGCACTGAAGTTACCTTCTGGTGAGCATTTATGTGGGACACAAATATTTCATGTTTTTTGCCCACTCAGAAAGGTCTATCCACATAGCTCTTCCCCAGACCTTTGTCACCAGTTTTCAAAATTATGTTCCTTCACAGTGCCTAACCATCCAGCCAAATCATTGGCAACAGCCCATGAATCAGTGTACAAATGCACCTCTAGCCATTTCTTCTTCCAAGGAAAAGGAACAACCAAATGCACTGCTCAAAGTTCTGCCCACTGGGAATATTTTTCCTCACCACTGTCTTTCAGGGATGTCCCAGAAAGAGGCTGCAATACTGCAGCTGTCCACATGTGAGTCTAACTTGCATATTGTGCAGGACCATCTGTAAACCAGGCCCAAGTTTTCTCATCCTCAGGCAACTGATAATTAGGGACTTCCCAAGATGCCAGGGCTCTGGACTAGGAAAGAGAAAGTAACAGGGCAGGGGTGGTGACAATGGGCATTTGGGCTACTTCCTCATGTAACTTACTTGTGCCTTCAGGACCTACTCAAACCCTATCTCATATATAACCTTACCACTTTATTATAGAGTGCTGCTGTGCACTCCCAACTTTATGGTTTGGTTGGTCAGACAATATCCAACTCATGATAGGCAACTCAGGTCTCATGGTAACTTGATGGCTCATGGTTAAGCATTCAGTCTCTACTAAGACCCAATAGTAGGCCAAAAGCCATTTCTCAAAAGGAGAGTAGTTATCTGCAGAGGATGGCAGGGCTTTGCTCTAAAATCCAAAGGGTCTGCATTATGATTCTCCTGTAGGGGCCTGCTAAAGGCTCCAGACTGCATCTCTGTTTGCCACTGAAACTTCCAGCACCATTGGATCTCCTAGATCGTATGACCCAAGTGGTAGTGTAGCTTGCACAGCAGCCTGAACCTATCACAGAGACTCCTCTTGTTCTGGTCCCCAATCAAAACTAGCAGCTTTTCTGGCCATTTGATATTGATAAATGGGCTGGAGTAGCAAACCCAAATGAAAAATGTGTTTTCTCCAAAATCCAAAGAGACCAACTAAGCTTTAAGCTTTGTGCCTCTTTTTTGTTTGTAGGAGGGGCCAGATGCAACAGCATATCCTTCACTTTAGAAGGGCTATCTTAACATGCCCCACACCACTGGGCACCTAGAAATTTCACTGAGGTGGTAGGCCCTTGTATTTTTGTTGAATTTATCTACCACCCTTTCTCATGCAAATGCCTTGCCAATAAATCTAGATAGTCTTTGCTACTTCTTGCTTGCTAGTTCCTATCAACATGATATCATCAATATAATGGGCCAGTGTGATGTCTTGTGGGAGGTAGAGATGAACAACTTTCCTACAGACAATATTATACAACAGACTACAGAATTGATATACTCCTGAGGTAGGACAATGAAAGTATGTTGCTGGCCTTGCCAGCTGAAAGCAAACTGTTTTGATGGTCCCTACTAATGGCAGTTGGAAAAAAAGGATTTGCCAGATCAATAGCTACATACCAGGTACCAGGTGATGTGTTGATTTGCTCAAGTGATGATACCACATCTGGAAGAGCAGCTGTGATTGGTGTCCCACCTGGTTAAGTTTGCAATAATCTGTTATCCTCCAAGATTCATGTATTTTTCTGCACAGGCCAACTAGGACAGATGAATGGGGATGTGGTGGGAATCACCACCCTTGCATTCTTCAGATCTTTGATGGTGGAATTAATCTCTGCAGTCCCACAAGTTATCTGGTATTGCTTTTGATTTACTATTTTGCTAGGCAGGAGGAGTTGTAGTGGCTTCCACTTGGCCTTTCCTGCCATAATGACCCTCACTCTACAAGTCAGGGATGCAATGTGGGGATTCTGCCAGTTACTGAGTATGTCTGCTCTAATTATGCATTCTGGTACTGGGGATAACCACAAAATGGATCCAGGGACCACTGGACTCACTGTGAGATGGTCCTGAGCTAAAACTCCATCAATTGCCTGAACTCCATAAACCCCTACTGTGATTGGTAGACCACAATGACATTTTGGGCCTCCTGGAATTAATGTCACTTCTGAGTTAGTATCTAATAATCCTGAAAATATCTGATCATTTCCTTTTCCCCAATGTACAATTACTCTGGTAAAAAGGCTGCAGAACTCCTTGGGGAAAGATGGGAAGAAGATTAATGGTAAAAATTTTTGGCAGTTTAACAGGATCCTTCCCCAAAGGGACCTGGCCTTCTCCTCATTCAAGGGGCTCTGGGTCTGTAAACTGTCTCAAGTCTGGGGCCATGATTCTCTGTGTCTGTAATCTGAGTTGGGGTTTTGTTCACTCGACCTAGAACTCTTCAGCTTATACTGATCCAGAAAGAATTTAGTAGACTGCCCATCTAGTTCACTTCTAGGTACCCACTATCTATTAGTCAATGCCATAACTCTTTGTGATTCAGACTATTTTGATTGCTGCTGAGTCTGTCTTTCATTGTGGTAGCCCCACCCATCTTGTCTTTGGTGATTAACTGCGGATACTTGACTTTTACTGTATGAGGTCCAGTCATCCCTGTAATGTTTAAGGATTCGAATTCCATTACAGCCCTCCCTACAGTAATATCTGGACTACAGCGAAGAGCAACCACAGAGCTCTTCAGGGAAGATGGAGGTAGTCTTACAAATTTATTCCTCACACTCCTGGCTAAAGGTGTGTCCTCTGGACATTCCTGGGGAGGGTGGGCAGCTCTCAAATGGTAAATCCATTCTAGCATTCCAGTCTCCCTAATCCTTTGAATTCCCTCTGCTACTGTATACCAGGGCAAATCGGGCATCTCAACCTCAGACATGCTAGGCCATCTTCTGATCCATGTTTCAGTCAGCCACCTAAACAAACTGTTAGAGCCTTTTCTAATCCCTCACGCTACAGGGTTTAATCAAGAATTTCAGTTTAGTTGGCCCATATCAATAAATTCAGCATGATCCAACTTTATATTTCTTCCACCATTATTCTATACCCTTAGTATCCATTCCCACACATATTCCCCTGATTTCTGCCTATGTAAGTTGGAAAACTCATGCAGTTCTTTTAGAGATATAGCGTACTTCCTCTTGGGTCACACCTTTGTATTTCACCTTTGGAGTCTTGTGAATTTAGTCTAATAATAGGTCTTGAAGAGGAGAGGGGTGATGGGGATGGGTAAGGAGAAGGATTAGAAATCCCTTGCAAGCTACTAACCTTAGGACATTCCTTTGCATTTTCATCTGGTGGAGAATTAATCTTTTCATGCAGGGATTGGAAGGCAGATTCCTTAGGGCAGGGTAGAGACTGGGTAGTACATGCTGCAGTTGGGCTGGTACCTGCCTCAGGGCTGGGAGGAGGTCCATACTCCTTGGGATGGGAGGCTGGAGGCTGGGATGATACAAGGTTGACAAAGTGTGGTACCACAGGGCAGGCCATTACAGGTTTATCTGGCAGAGTCTCAGCAGAATTTAGGGTTTCAGTATCCCCAATGATATCACCATCATCATCCCATATATCTCCATTCCAATCCTCAGGGTTCCATTCTTTCCCAATCAGTGCCTTTACTTTAACAGCAGACACCCTGTGATATTGGGATTTTAGTTTTTTTATAACTCTGCCGCTTATACAATGAAAGTCTGCGCCTGGTTTTCAGAGGTCTCAAGCCTGTGGCTGTAGGAAATAAAATTTTCTTTCAGAACACACATAGAAACTTTCACGTCATTTATCTGGCATCTAAGATGCATATTTGAAGGCTTTAGCTCATCCCTTTCTTTTGTAACTGTATCCAGAGTATCTAGGAGGAGCCAGCCAACATCACTGTACCTTTTGACTCCCCAAAAGTCTATTATAGTGTTGAAAACACTCTCACCCAGATACTTGCCTCTTATAAGCATAGAAGTAGGAGAATCCAGTGATGACATTGTCCATATCTCCATTGCTAACTCACACCATGGACTTTTAGTGGCCTGTTCATTATTTGAAAGGGAGTCGTTAGTACCCTTGAGTCCAATTAGAGTAGAGAGCCAATTGCAAAACTCCCAGAACCACTTTAGAAATCCCATGTTTAAGAATCTGTTCCTCAGGAACCACTCCTGGTACCAAGCTGTATTAATCAGGATTCTCTAGGGAAACAGAATCAACAAGAGATATCTGTAAATAGTATGAGGTTTTATAAAATGTAGGGTTGAGTCCCTGCCACCTTTGTGGGCTCTATAAATGGACACTCACGCAAGAGAGACATGGAAGAAAGAGAAAGCTCCATAGACATGGCAGAGGAGAGAACCTTTACTCTGGGGCCCCAGAAAGAGCTGAGCCATTCACCTGATAATTTGCAGCTGAAGAGACCAGAGCCCTGAGCAGCTGAGAATAGACTGGAAAGAAATGAGCCTCTAGCCTACAGCTGAGATCAGAAGAAGCTGGGTCCATGGAGCCTTAAGAGGAAGAAGGAGGGAGATACCAGGAGAGATTGCCTGCCATCTTGCTTTAGCACGTGACAACAGAGTTTGGTGAGGAAGTAACCTTGAATTGGACTCTTTGGGGCCTTGTAACTGTAAGCTACTACCCCAAATAAATACCCTTTATAATGTCAACAGATTTCTGGTACTTTGCGTCAGCACCCCTGTGGCTGACTAACATACCCTCTTCCTTCTTTCCCTCTCTCCCTTTCCAGTCTTCTCTGGTCCTCCTTCCCCTCCCTCCTCTGCCTTTCCCTTCTCTTCTTCCTGTTCCTCCTCTTGTTCCTTCTTCCTCTTGTGATATCATTATTGTCATTTTCCTATCCATGCAGGAGATTTATTATACCCATTCCTAAATTTGTCATGTTAATTCCCTCATGTATATACAGTGTAAGTCCTGTAACATGACTGTAGATTATGTATTTTAAAATATGATGTGGATCAGAGTATGTTCTCCAAAGTGTATGCTTAGAAACAGTCTGTTCTGGCGTGGATTCCTTTTCCAGAGGTGGAGGTGTGATTCACTAATATAGGAAAAGAAAGGACTTCAGCCACTCCCTTCTCCCATTTCTGCTTTTCTGAATGTCCATACTTAGGCTCAGGTCTGCTGCACTTGGGATGAATGCTCCTAGGTCAGTCTGCCTGGAAATAGTTTTAAGTATGGGAACACAAGAGTTTTGCATGGTTAGCGACCTCAGATTCTCATCCATTGTGAATTCATTGACCTCAACACAATTTAGGCACATCCCTAAGGTTGCACCAGAATAAAATTTGCTTGCGAGATCACTGCAAGGGGCCCCGTCTGTCTGAAGTCACCTAGGAATTGGTCTCCAGGGGTTTGTTGTCTTTCTTCAATCAATTAATTAACTCACTTGAGGAAATTGTTCTGATTGTCTTCTGCATCATCCACTCTGATATTTGGAAAACAATTTTCAAGTTTTCTTAAAACTCTAGGCACCTTCCATTTCATAATGTTTAAAAATGAATGGGTCTATTCAGCCCCATATCTAGGATAACTGAGCTTGGCCTGTTCCCTGACCTGGCTTAGTATTTGTACTAAAATATGTATTTTAGAAATTACATTTTGATTTATTTCCTTTGGTGCACATATAATTTAGAAATTTCTTTCAAATAAAAAACTATACTTGTGGATTGGTTGCTAGAAGATTTTGAATTTGCTGAAGATGAATAGTATTAATTTATGTACTGTTTGGCATAAATTTGCATAATGAGTTCAAGTAGTCCCAACTTCAAGTATAGAAAACAAAATTAATTATTATGACCTGTTGGCATTTTATTTCAAACAAATAAGCCAGAGCATACACATGTGAAATGTATAATGGATTCACAGCCAATTAATTTCATCACATTCTGCATTATGAGACATTTAAACAAACAGAAATAGGGAAAGGGGTTAATGGAGGTCAGGGTGAAGTTTAAGAGTGGAGCCAGGACAGGACAGGCCTTTTTTTTTTTTTTTTTGGTTGGGAAGTAATTAGTTGGTAGCATAATTTTCTTTAGGGCTGAGAATTGTAAGTTAGCTCTGCATATTCTTTCTTTTTTTCTGTACTTGAATTTGTCAAAGCTTCATCGAATTAGCTCAAACTTTAACATTGCAACTTAAATGCTCCTTGAAAGAGTAAATCTTTAATCAATTATAAGTCATTTATGCCCAAGTACTAAGAAGGATCTGAGAGTATGTTTTGATAGAAGGAAAGCCAGAGAAGTGGATAAGGAAGTACTGGTCGGGCATAGAGTTAAGGAAAATGACTTTTTATTGCTAGAGATTAGGGAGCATACAGGATCCAACTGGGCTGCGAAAAACAAAAGCAGTTAGGTTTGTTTGTTAGGCCTTGCTCACTGTCTACTTGTGGAACGGTAAAATGGTAAAACACAAATGGTTCTGAAATACATACAAGTCTGGTCCTAAGGAAATTTGGGTTCTTGGTTCCCCGAGTTCATAAGGCTCACTAACCACATATGGTTGTTTAAATTAATTAAAATTAAGGTAAATACTTCAGTTCCTCAGCCACACTAGACACTTCAAGTTCTCTATACAAGGTGGCTAGTAGCTACTGTATTGGATCTACTGCTAAGAAAGATCTTTCAGACATGCTGCTCTAGGGACTCCTACAGGCAAAGTAAGGCAACCACCCTGCTGCTTGTTACATAAACACACAAACCAGAACATGTACCATAACAAGCCATAGGGACTATGACTGCTTAATATGTCTGGTGTCCCTTGCTGGAAGTGGATTGCATCTACAGGTATCATTTGGAAGGCTTCTTTCTTGGCAATAAATTGCACTTCTTGATCCTTTCCCCCCTTTTTTGCTATTTGATACCAATTGATAACTTTTCTGTTTTCCTCATTAGTAGAGAACATCTCTTGACAATATGCAAAATAGTTTGACACCAGTAATGTTAAAGACGAGTTTTCTTAGATGGCTTGTATTACTTATTTTTAATTTTGATATATTATAAATATATAGAAGAGTATTTAAAATACATAAGTACAGTTTAAAGATTAATAATGAAATACACATCTGTGTGCCTACCACCTAGATTAAGAAACAGAATAGTACGAGTACCCGAGAAAATCTTTCCCTTTAGCACTCCTACTACCCCAAGATAACCGTTATACTGATTTTACTACTTGCCAATGTCTCAATAGATACTCATTCACAATCAGTGTATTCATCTCTAAGCCAGATACCTAGTGGTTTTTAGAAAACTAAGTAGCAATCCTAAAACATCCTGTGTAAGAAAAAAATGATGTTGTCACTTTTAGACAAAGTCTCCTAGGATAGGTGTAAGAGCTGAAAGTCTCTGAGTCGTTGTCTGGCTTCAATTTCCCTGAGAGTGTACATGGGCTCTTTCCCAAAGAATTTAGTGGGAGAAAAAATAAGTGAGTCCTGGAAAGCATTTGGCAGGGTGTTAGGGTGGGTACTAGATATCAAGTAGAAATACAATTACAGGGAATGGACTTCTCTCAGTTTGCCTGCTTTACACAATCTATCTCTTGTATACAGGAGTAGGTTAAGGAAGTGGACCTGTGGGGGTCATATAACTGTCCTTATATAGATAAGTATCTGGATCAGGCTTGCCTGAGCATTCTTCCCTGGGGTTGGAAATTAACTCTATGAAGGTTGCAGGATCTGAGTGATGACAGCTCTGAGCACGTCTGTCTTGTGACTCACATGGCTCAGTGTGTATTGTTTAGCAACCTAGTATGTCTGTCATTCTGAGATCCATTTTCTCCATCTTCTTGGAGTTTCCTTTGCTTCTCTCCTTGGTTGGATTTTTCATTTCCTATACCCCATGCATTCCTCATAGAGTTGCAAATTCAGCTTTTGTTGTACTATATCCTGCAGTAGCTTCTTGATAGAGGTTGTGTCCTTTATTCAACAGTTCAACTTGTTTGATAGTTTGGATTATGTGAAAAAGTCTAGATTGGAAATAATTTTCCTTAAGAATTTTGAGGGCATTGCTTCCTTGCCACTTTTATTGCAGCGTTTCCTTTGAGAAGTGAAAAAACAGTCCTGTTCCTGGTCCTTGCATGTTATCTGGTTTTTCCTCTCTGGAAGCTTGTGGACTCTTCCTTTTGTCCACAGTATCCTAAATTTCAAAATGAAGTGTTGCTTTGTTGCTACTGGGCATTGTTGGGTTATTTCAATTTGGAAACTAATAATCTTCGTTTCTAGGGTATACTTGATTTTTTATTTATTTTTGTAATTCCTTCTCTATTTTGTCTTGTTTTTGGAACTTTTATTATTTGGATACTGGACATCCTTAAATCTATTCTACATTTCTCAGCATTCCTTTTCTATTTTCTTCTTCCTTTTCTTTTTGCTCTATTTTTGTAGAGATTTCCTCAACCTTATTTTTTAATCTTTCTACTGAGCTCTTCATTTAGTCTATCAAATTTTCACTTTTGAAGGTTTTTTTTTTTCCCTTCTATTGATGTTCTCTGAATTATGTGCTCCCCTTCTCCTTCTTTTTCTTCTTCACAATCTTCATCTTCTTTTAATATAATCCTATTTCTATTTCATGGATGGATTGTTTTCTATAAACCCTTTTAGGATATGAAAGAAGAGTTTTTAAAGCTTTTATTCTTCCTTGCAAGATCCATTTTTAAGCTTTTTTTTTTTTCTAGCCTCTGTGTTAAGTTTCTCAGATTTCTGAAAATCTTTGGCTTTCTGCTCATTATTAAAAGAGGGAAACACAAGCAGACTGGAAGCACTGAGCTCATAGGTGAAGCTTATTGACTTTGAGCTTCAGCGTGAGGGAACTTGGTGACCTGTTTTTGGGGGACACATAATCAGTGTTGCCCTTAGATCCATGCAAGAGGGGTCCCATCCTTTAGAGGGCTACTATGGCTCTCTTCCAGCTTTGTCTATTTTATGTGGTCAGATGTCTGCAGTGCTAAGGGAAAGGGCCTCCCTAGATTTTGCTCTATCCAATTCTGGGCTATGGTTTGGATTCTCGGAATTCTCTCATTCAAATACTCTTCTCAGAATCTGCACAGGCTCTTCTTCTGGTCTGGTCTCCCTGGCACAGAACTATACTGACAATATGCATACCCTGGAGGTAGCTCTTTGTATGAGTTGTAGACAAAGCATGGAGGTACGGCCTGGAATACCCACATATGTATGCAAGAGGCCTTCAGGGTTTGGGAGGGAACCTGGGGATAGGAGGAGAAAGGAGATCTGGCTGTGGGACACAGACACAATGTTCTGTCCCCATACTTCATGGAGTCCAAAACTACGAATTTCATAACATCATTCAGTAATCTATGAATGAATATTTGCCAAGGTAGGAAAGATGATATGTATTTTATTTAGCAGTTTTGGGGCTTGATTTGAAATGTATAAATATGTAGATATATGTAATGCATGCCTCTGTTTATATTCTAGATTTGGGTCATGTAAGTGTTGGGGGTAGACCTGCCCCCAAATTAATACATGTCCTCTTGTGTTTGTCAGCTTCTTCAGAGAAGAGTCTTCCAATCTCTTGCCATGAGCTAGGGTTCTGGTTGCCAGCTTTTTGGGAACCCAATGAGGGGAGAAGGCTGGAGATTTCTGCATTCTGTTGATGGTCATTTAATCCCCAATTTCTGTAAAGTAGCCACATCTTCAGTTATTCCTGCTCTTTTTACAGTGCAGAGACCGCTGCTTTTTCCTTTTCAGAAAACAAACTTCTGGATTCTGACCAGTTTTGAGAAGGACAATACCTACCTGCCAGGAGTAGACAATGGGGATCTGGTGATTTAACCTCCACTTCTCCTTATTTTATCTGCCTTCTTTATCCTCAGTTCCTGGGGTAACTGGTGCTGCCAGTTTGTAAGCCTTCTGAGAGTTTTACAGTGTTAACTGTGCTGGTTCTCATCCATCCCAAATCTGTGGTTTAGGGTTGTACTCTCCAGGGTCCCTGGGCCAGTTACCAGTTTTCTATCTGGGTCAGTTACTAGTTTTCTATCTGCTTCATCTATTACTATTTTCTCCTCACTGTTTCTCTTCATTTTTGTGGGTTTGTGTCTTTTTAAAATCCATTTACTGTGGTTTAATAACATTTCTTGTGAGAAAGAAATATGTGTGTTAAGTTTGCCATTTTAATGTAGAAACCAGCTTGTTTTCACTGCTCAGTTAGATCTTGTGAATTCCATTTGATCCATGCAATAAAAGTTTCATTATGCAGGTTGAATATTGGCTGATGCTTATTGGAGTCAAACAAAGACTATGAGACCAAAATAAGGTAGATTGATCAGGGACAGTGAAGCTAATGCTCAGGAGATAAACATGATCACTCCTACTGATTAAAATAGAGTAAACTTCAGTGAAGTCAATTGTATTAGTTTGTTAAAATATATAATTCTGTTGAAATGGAATATCCTTTATTATTAAATGGAGTGGAAGTGTCCAAGAAGGCTCAGTGAGTTTTTATCTGTTTTAACAAAGTAGATTTAATTTCAAAATTTTCTCAATTCCTGTACAATATGGAGACTGCATTTTATTCAGCTTGGTATTTAAAATATATGCCTATACTTTAACTTATATCCTATTGAGATGTAGTATGCTGCCATTACCCCTGCCCTTCTAAAAAGGGTAGAAAGAATTCATGACCTTTCAATATTTTTTATGGCATGAATAAGAATCACCATAATGGAATATAAAGATTTCTTATATTATTGTCTTCATTTTTAAAAGCTTTGAACATTTTCTCCACCATCAATTTTGATAGTGAAAAGAAGTCAATCATTTCATTTTTTAGAAGAACATAGTACAGAAAAGATAAAACTGAACTGTTCACTTTTGTGTTCTATATTTGAAAAAGTAATAAATACAGTTTAGCAGTTGATTGTCAATAGTGTAAAGAGAAGGTGGTGATTTTCCACAAGTTTCTGCTTTCTCTTCACCATGTCATCCCCCAAATGAAAGTGTCAGATTAAAATATTTTTGTGCTACAGTTAATTTTCCTCTTTCAGAAAGAACCAAAGTTAATTTTAAGCAAAAAGGAATCTAACTTATGGAACTGTAACTTATAGAAGAGCTAATCCTTATAGTATTATGATAAAAGATAATTGAAATTTATCAGTTTTCTAGCTAAAGGTGCTCAAAAGATAGTAAAGGAAGTTGATGTTTTGTCAACTTATTTTTAAATATAGTGTTGCAATTAATCTTCACAAAATTCTGTAAAATACCTAGACTAAACACCATGGTCTATAAAACTGAGGCACAGAGGAGTTCATTAACTTATTACAAGTTAATCAAGTTAATACCAACAGCTAGTTAGCAGCATAGTACAGATTTGAACCCAGGAGTGAATGACTATAAAGCTTATCTACTATATATTTCAGAGAATAAATTTCACTACAATTATAATAATCACACAATGGAATTGGGATATAAGAGACTTTTCTTTTAGCCTGATTAATAGCTAAGCATTACTCAATCAAGAGCACTGTTTCTTTTATTCTGCTTCTTCAGGAATTGGCAGAGTTGTTGATTTTATATCCATAGTTAAATGAATGACACGTCTTTGAAAACTTTTTCCTAACTTTTTACTTCTTGATTCAAGGTCTAGAACATACAAACTCGTATTGAAGCTTAAAATATCTACTGACAGGTATATTGAATTTATGACCAAACTAACTCCAAGCAAGAGGTGCGCACAGGATTCTAGAATTTCTGTAAATTATTATCTCCTAATTTATGTAAATAGATAAATGTTGATTAAATTCCATTTCTCTACATTTGCACATTTGAAATTAGGAGAAAATACCATTAAGCAAGATTCAAATGTGGGCTCTCATATTAATTATCACCATATCCTATTTCCACACACTTTGACTTACATTCTAGGCCAAATTCTTACTTTTTCATTATCATTCCTTTAGTATTAGAAATCCTTATTCTTCTCTTGCCATGGTGGGTCACCTTATTTGGATCTATTTAATAGTCTAGCTGAGGATGATTAGTGAGTACTTTTAAGGAATTCTGTTTTTGAATTTTCCCTCCATTCTCATCAAAGATGCATGGTTACCATGCTGGAGACTTTTCTTTGATGCTCCTGTTTATATTCATAAAGAAAGAGGAAAATATGCTTCCAGGTAGTTATTGCCCAAACCTGTGGTGCCTCATAGGGTTTCTCACCCTTCTGCTTATGGGCTCCTTGGTTAGAGTCTTGAAGAATAGGTAAAGGGAAGCTCTAGCTGATGGCGTGTTCTCTACTCATGGGCAAAATGCTACAAGTGTGAAGTTAATTTAGCCTTTAAAGATACACTTTCTCACCTTTGAAGAGGCACTAAGACTGTCTTCCTCCCTCTTTCTACAAATATTTACTGAATAGCTACTATTTCCCTACTAGATATTATCCTAGGCATTGGGAATATTAAAGGTAAACAGGACTTGCTCTCGATGCCAGAGAGTCCATACTCATCCACAGGCTTATAAACAGTTCTGCAAAGTGATGGATACTTGAAGGTTTTATGCATGCAGGACTATGGGGACCTAAAGGAATGCATAAGATGGTAGTGAAGTCTTCCTTGTGGAAGTAAGGGAAACTAATTTAGGAGGAGGTAATATTGAGAAAGAGACTCTATTTCTTTTTTTCAAGGTCACCTTTGTTCCTCTATCTAAAGATCCATACTTTTCAGAGAGCTGGAAATTAAGTAGTCCCCCTTTCAATTGTGTCACTTGTCTAAGTTCATGTATCTAAATAGCCTATGTCACCTTTATTATTTTTGCTTATGTGTTTGCCTTCTCTACTCCTTGTATGCTCAAGATTTTATTTCATTCATTTAAAATAAATTTTATTCTGCGTATTATTAATTTCAAAGCCCTAGCACTGTATATTTTCAGAACCATTTATGATTATGAGGCTTTAAAATATGTTAATTCAGTGAGGGAAAAGACTTAAAAAGTACCGCGCAAACACCACTATCATCCTCTGCTCTCTGGTCACTAGATGATTAATTCAAGCTTTTGAATTTTGCTTTGGTTAAATCGTGGATTTAATGGTATAACTGTAGTTTTAAAATGAGAAATTTCACATGCATATTTTGAAGTTTTAGGAAGGAGACTTTTTCAGTATTTCAGGAATTTTATGGGTGTATCTCAAGTATGAGATTCTACCCACTAATGTTACTGTGTACCACCACATATATAGGGTGTCTTTATAGGGTGCATAACTTAGTTCATTCTGTTTTTCCATAAAGTCCTGCTACTACCAAACTTGACACTGATCATCTTTAAAATCAGTTGGATTTTCAAGATGTGAGCCTTCTAGAAGCTTATTATTATTATTTTTAAATTTTATGCTGTAGTTCTGGTGTCTGCCACCAGAGAGCAATAGTGACTTGTGTAGTTTGAGGTTCACAAATAGGGACCTTTTGCAAACTGGCAAAAAAAAAGATAAATCCTGTGCATTCAGGAAGGAGGGGGTGAGTGTCCAGAATCATGATTTTTTATTCCTCCCTAGAAAAACAGGAACTGTATCCTCATGCTGGTATTGGAGGTGTAGGCCTAAATTATCAGCGGGCTGTATAACCAAGCCTCTGGTCCTGCCAATCCACCTTTTCTATAACAATTACACTTTATATTGAGCCACTGAAATAAAATAAAATGGAGACCAGGTGCAAGCACTGCATGGATTGTGCAGAGAAAGTGTCTAACAACTGCTGAAACGAAGAGATTGAAATTGTAAGATAAGTATAGGGAGAGGGTGGTGATTTCTTTATTCAAAATTCAAAACACCCATAAGATTTTTGATGTTTTTTTTTTTTTTAAAACCAGGAGAAACACATTTATGCCAATCTAGAAATATAAAATATGTTATTTTAGATTTTTCTTTTCCTTCACCCTTAGCTATCCCTCTGGGTATCCTAGTTGTGCGCGGAGACTGTGATTTGGAGACTTGCCGTATGTACATAGACCGCCTGCAGGAGGTGAGTTTATTAGCCAGTTATCCATTCTCCTCAGCTTTTCATTTTTGTTAACAGTCATCAGCCATATATACTTGCTTCCGAAATGCTATACTGTGGAAAGAAATGGAACGTGGTAGCTTTGCCCTTTAAGCATATACCACATTCTCCCCTGTCCCCTCTTTTTTTTTTTTCACTCAAAATGGTTGAAATGGGAAAGGATTGGACTGAATTAATTTTGGAGTAATGTTGCCCTAGCAAGTTCCATGACTTTTACCTGGAACTTCCTATCTTCTTACCAGACTACATACCTATAATTTTTGAGCTGAGCAGAATTGTAAAGGGCAGTAATAAATAATGAAAGAAAACAGAGATTTGGGACGATTTAATATTTTGTTTCTAGCATAGACTTCTTCTGTCAAAGATTTTTTTTTTTAAAGTGCAGCTTCTACCAGAAAGAAAAACATTCTATGTTTCATAGGATTTCTGTCAGAATACAAATGTATATAATCTCTCTATTATTCTTTTTTTTCTCAATTTGGTTATATCATAGTGCAAATAAAGGAAAAAGAAATCTCATATATGACATTTCCATAAATGTGAACTGCACCAGCATCACTAGGGGAACCCAACCCGTCATTACAATTGTCAGTGACCGTTATTTGTGAAAATTTGAGGGGATTCATCAACTGTTGCTATTCCACAAATGGAAAAAAACATACATAGCAACTTCTTTATCATTGTTTTGATGAAAGATGCACAATAGAATCACTTTTCTGAGGTGGGGCCTATACATCTACATTCTTAAAAGCTGTTAGACTGATTCAGATACATCTAAGTTGAGAACCTTTCTTCTAGAGGACGGGTTACACGAAGTAAATGTTTCATATGAAGTAGATATATATATTTAAAATCCCTTAAAGTTGTAGACACTTAGCTTTCAAAGGTAAATTCCATTTCTCTTGGTGGAACTAAATTGAGGTGGGGAGCATAAAATAATACACAATTTTTCTCTTCAGTATTGTTAAGGATAGAGATAGGAATGTATATACAAATAATGTAGAGATAAATGCTAAATTTGAATCCTGATATGAGAGAAGAAAAGTTTCACAAAATTTATTCTGTGGTTTCATTAAATTTTTTTTTTTTTTTTTTTTTTTTTTACAAATTTTAACAGGTTAAAATTTATGCACTTTTCTTAGCATATGACACTGGGTCCAAATCTATATTCTCAGAATGTAGAATCTCATTTTTCAAAACATTGTTTGTATTAACCTTACTCAACCATCCTGCAATAAAAAGGGTGAAGAGGAATTGGTACCAAAGTGATTTTTTTTTTTTTCTGGGTAAACAGGTAATTTTGGAAACAAGACTTTGCAGTAGCAAAATACATTACTTATTAATTGACTTTGTTGGAAACCAACTTATTTGAGTGCTTATCACATCAATAATTCAGCTAAAAGTAGATTCTTTAAAAAATAATAAAAGGAAAGAACTCAGCAAATAAAGAGGAAAAGTTTTAAGACTAACTTGGACAAAGAGACTAAGTTGATAAAGCCCTGTGGGAAACAAGTGTAAGGACAAAGGTAGCCAGGATTGCTAAATCTGTAAATAGAAGCACTGCATTCATTAACTAGGAAGCCTGTGGGACATGACAATGGTGACAACTTAGTTATAAAACTTTATAAAGCGAGCCAGCCTTTCCGAATTTGCCAGTAAAACTCCATTAATTTAAACCCTATTAATTTGCACTTCGTGATAATGCAAGATGGCTAGTGATTTTCTTTTTGCAGTTTATGAAGAGCTTTGTATTTTCCAAGTAACTTACCAGTATTAGTCCAATTATGGAAACAATATTTATTTGTCCTAAGAGAAGTTCTTTCTAAGTGACCAAAGGGATTTTGGATGCAGTCCTCATGAATCAAAAGTTAAGACACAAATTACATATGATTTCAACTTATTTTAAAAAATGCCTTTCTTTTCCTTTTGGTCTTCTCTATCCTTGAAATTATAACACATCTCTCACCTTTAAACACCATTTAGGATATATAAGATTCAAAAGCTAGGTGAGCTTCCTTCTCAGTCCATCTTGGTATGCTTTTATAATTTTTGACCTATCTTCTTTACTTAACCTTAATGAGTTTGGGTGAGTAGATACTTTTTAGATGAGCTTAATAACATTAAATTGGGAGTTCTGTTGAGAGAGCTGTGGGGGCAGTTTGTTCAAATTAATTTTAAGGTATGGACATTTTTTTTCATTTTCTCATTAGGACTTGCAATCAGTTTCATCTGGCTCCCAGAGAGTTCATTACCAGGTAACACATGATTGACTCTCCTTGTTTCTTACCTTCTGGCCAAGAGAAGTCTGTCTTTCAATTAATATCTAATTTTGATTTAGACTCCCTTTCTTCTCTGGTGATAGAGTTTGCTCTAAGAAGAACTGAGTATAATCAATCTGATTCTATAACATTTTCCTGATTTCGACAATCCTAGTCTAGTATGAACCCTGTGAATTTTCTCCCACATTTTAGAACAGATTGTGAAATGAAATGCTTTCCGTGACAAACACTGGAAAACTCAACTTAAACTAGCTTAAAAGTTTCTATTGGCTCACACAATCAAGGGTGGATTTCAGGTAGTATTTGGTCATGGTTCATGCTACTTGTTTTGGCTGGTCTTTTTGCTCCACTCTCCTATTATCAACATTACCTCTTGGCTGAGTGTGTTTATGGTCCAAGAAGGCTGTCATTAGCAGTCAGGGCTGTATACTTGTCCTGACTTTCAATGAAGAGAATTTTCTGCTTTTTACAGCCATCAAGCAGACGTCCTAAAATGCAATCCTATTGTTCCATCCTGATCCTATGGACAAGATCTAATAAACCCAATCTCTCTCTCTCCCTTACATAACCTAAATCAAGTCCATGGGAAAGCACTCAGATATTCTCTGCCCCAACAAATTTTGGGAGTGCAATTTCTTCCCAACTACACTGCCCCTACTGTGCTACACAGATTCCTTCAGCTGTCCTCTTACCCATTAGATTTCTCAGGTGTGATTCATATACAGTGCACAGTATCACCCAAATCTGCAAGGGGTAGACACAAAGCTCTCGGCATTATCTCATTGGAACCATTTCCTCTGGGAGGCACTGTACCCTTCTGCAGTGGGAAGAAGTTTGAGAGTCATAGAATGTTAACTCTTTCCAAAAAGATCCTTTCTCTAGACCCTTTTATATCTCCATGTAGGTGAGGGCTCTAGAGATGTCTACTTTGTAAAATTTAAATCCTGGCTTAGCACCTCACTTTGGGTTTTGGTGTCTATTTTACTACACCTGAAACTTCCAGTGTAACAGCCTTTTGCATATACAACAACAACAATTAAAACAGCACCACCTCATAGCCTTCTAGGGAGCTTTCTCCCCGTCAACAGGTATTTGGCAGGGGGTTATTTTTCCTTAGGTTTAATAGCAGGACTGGCCTTAGTCTTCTTATTTGTTTGTATATTTGTTTTTCACCCCTATTCCAGAGCCCTAGCTGCAATTGAAAGGACTAGAAGTCACTTGGGATATTTTTGCGTTGACAAAATAAACTCTACTTCTGAGACTGTTTTTTTTTAACAACCATCAAAAAGCAAATTTCTATCTTATTTAGATAGAGCACAGCATCCCCCACATTGGCTACCTCACTATCTAGGTGTAATTTTATTTTAAAAAGTATAACGCTTTTAAAGACTAGAGTTGATCTGTACTCTTTAAAAATTGGTACTGGTAGCTACAAGATGTCAAAAATATGTTTTTCAAAGATTTTATACTTTTTAATATGGGACATTTTGAAACTTTGCAATTTTATAAAAGAATTTAAAAATACTAAGTAGTTTTATGAAAATAATGCATTTATTTATTATCCTGGCTTATTTGATGTGGTCATTTTGGTGTGATAGTTTGATATATGAATATTTTATATCATGTTCTATTTATACCATGTTTGTATATATCCTTAGAGCTCAGGGGATGGATGAGGCTCTAGAATATAAGAATTTTTTTCATTTATTATTTCATAATAGAAATGTACAGAAGGATTAATGATATTTTTCTTACTGTGTCAAAATCTTGCTGCATTTTTCATTAACTTGAATTCTCAACCCAGTCAAATCCTGCTGGCAAAACTGCTGCATTACAAATGTCACTTCAAAAGGCTTTATGTACTGACTATTAGGATAACCGATGCAGTGATCAGGATAAGTCGGATAACCGATGCAGTGATCAGGATAAGTCTCGGGACTGTTGCCTTCCCCCACATCCCATGTGACGGTGAGAAGAGGGAGCTGGGTTATTAAAAGCAGGGGCCTTTGGGTGTGAGGGTAGGGCTAGAACCAAAGAGATCTGGGGAAGCCCAGGGTCTGCTCATTAAACAGGAAGCTTAGCTCAGAGAGACTGTGTTAGAATTAGCATGACCAGAGCACGGGGAGAGATTGAGAGGGCAGAGAAGGAGTTTCCTGAGTAGGATGAAGGACATACGGTTGAGACAGGTAGATCTGGTGGGAGGGGTGGATGTGCTCTCACGTATGGCTGGGATCAGGAAGATAGGAGGGAGAATGAGTTGGGGGAATGGTGAAAAGCATTCTGTTTCAGCTCAATTAACTTTGATATGCTTATGAAATCCAGGATTCTTTGGGGAGTAGAAAGCTGAATATATGATTTCAAAGTTCATTGAAAATTTCAGGCCTGGAGATAGAAATTTGGGAGTCACCAGCAAATGGATGATATGTAAAACAATGGGGCTGGAGATCACCCAGGGAGAATACAGATAAAGACAGGGACCCAGTGTTAACATCTTTGTTTATTGGTCAGTTAAGGAGTGCATGAACCAGCCAAGAAAACTGAGATGAGCAGCAGGAAAGCTGGAAATCAAGGAGAATATAGTATCATAAAAGCCAAGAACAAAATGTATTTTCGAAAGGAAGAAGTAATAAACAGTGTCATATGCTGTTGAAAGGCCAAGATGATGTAGATTAATTTGTATATATTTCTGATATATATAAAATACATATATGCTATATGTATATGTATCTTATATATATATATATAATACATATAAGCATTAAAGGTGCTATTAGTTTCATGTAGAGAGTGACAAAATCAACTGTCAGGAAATTTAATAGTAAACCTTTTGTTTTCTAAGGCAGAAACTGATAATACCAGAATCTCAAGTCTATCTTAGTAGGAGATGGGAGGGGATGTGGGAGAAAGAGTTGTAAGAAACATGGACAACATAATGCTGTGAATGCTTTTTAATGATTTTTCTTGTTTACAAGATGACATTAAATGTGCTCGGGGAAATAATTCTCAGAGAATGAATAAATACGAATAAGTTTAAAAAAACTTGAGAAATTACTGTCAGCTCACTAATTTGCAGTTGGTATTTTAGCTGACTATTTTCTAGGGCTAAAAAACCTCAAGCAAACCCAAAAAAGCCCTCAAGATTTAAACGGCATTTAGAAAAAGGGTACAAGTGCCCAAGACACCTTATTAGTGAACAGTATGTCTTGTTCCTAACCACTTAAGTGTTTCATTGCTTTGCTTTCTTCCTTTTCCAAGTTCATCATGAATTGCCATCAAAGCACTATGGCTCAAAAATGACATTCTGTATTAACCTAACAAGGCATTATGGGTTATGAAAGAGTGTATTCGATATTTATAACCTGCTAGAAATTCCTGCCTACATTGTCTCTAAGGTCAAAATACAAAGTCCCCTCCATCTTAATGACATCTCATGCAACCTGTAACTTATATGTTAGACAAGGAAAATGTATTGTGCTTGCAGATTTAGGATATTCCTGAGCATGGCAGATAAACTAGAATTGACTAGAGGAACCGGACTATACCTATTAGATAAAGATGCTTCTTAAGGCCACATGCTATAGGGAATTCTACTCTCCTCTCTCCATAAAATTTATTATATCACTTCTTAACCCCAAGTGTAAAGTTACCAAGAAATAGAGGCAGTTTTAACCATTCTATTGATTCTTAACTGGGGAAGATTTTTCCACCTAGAGGGAAATTTAGCAGTGTCTAGAGAAATTCTGGAGTGTCACAATGTGGGGGTGTGGGTGGGTGGGTGGCAGATGCTACTAGCATCTATTGAATGGAGACCAGGAATACTGCAAATCCTCTTAGAATGCACAGGACAGCCCCACAGCAAAGAATTATCCAGCTAAAAATGTGAAAAATAATGGAGCTCGGGAAACTCTGTGTCATTCTAATGGCTCTTAGTGCATTATTGGTGGCCACAAGCAGGTGTAAGTCCTAAGAATGAGTCAAAAAGGAGAAGGAAGAAACATAATGGAGATTATTAAAAATGAGAAGAGAGAGAAAGTAGCATGAGGAAAAACATATAATGGAGGGAAATAAGAAGAGTGGCATTGATGAATAAGGTAGGGCAGGATGAAGGGAGAACCAGGAGCATGTAGGGGTTTTCATAGACACCCCAGGTTTCCCCATTTCCCATGGTAATGCTTGGTGAGGCCTGATGTAGTTGGTTTACAGGGGTGCACTCTTCAGAATGAGTTGATAATCCAAGATTTAAATAAATAAAATAGGATTCAAAAGCAGGTACAATAATGGATCCATCCAGGTGATTCCTCTCTCTAAGAATTAATTTACTTAAAAATAACACAAAATGATTGGGATTTTTCAAAATAGATGTAGCATTTTCAAAAGTCATCATTATCTCTTAGAACAGCACAGAAATCTTTCACTTTCATAAGAAAATACTGTTGTTCAGATCTGAGTCTAAATGCATTTTTTCATGTTCTGACCTCTATTTTTTTTTTAACCTACATTTTCTTTGGAGAATGTGTCTGTGTGTATTCCTTTATAGTTCTGTCTAGTCCTAGGCAAACAGCATTTGCCCACAAAAACTTGATTGATAACTTCTCTTCATACTTACTCTTCTCTGTCATCTCTCTGTTTTCTCTGAAATTTCTTCCTCCATTTGTTTTCTGGATTCTAGATTCTAGGAGAGTACATTAGTGCATGGGGTGAAACAAGTTTGAGGGAGTCATACTGGAAATTAATCTAGCTTGTTTTAGAGAAGGATAGGGCCAGCTAAAAACTTTGTGTATTTACATATACATATGTATAGTTACATATGCATATATATTATTGTTAATGGAGGACTTTCTCACAAAAGAATATTTCCATTTCCATCCTTTAATATACCCTCACTATTTTCTTCTTTTTAAAAGCTGGGTTCAAGAATGGACATTCCTGTGTTCTTCTACTACAGGAGTTGTGGGGTGGTAAAGTAAGTTTAAGATGAAAGTGTTTTGAAAGATAAAAATGATGGTATTGAGTCTATTAATTGGAACTATAGATGGACAGAGACATATTTCAGCCCATTCCTGATGGATCCCTCACCAAGAATGAGGAGATACTGGCCTGCAACTTGGTGATGGACAGAGAGAAAGTGAATGAATAGATAATTTGAGTATGGGAGATGTCATGGCAAGCAGATGAGAAATTTGGATGGGTAAGCAAGAGAAAATTAGAAAGTAAGGTGATTATTGAGTGGACATTATTAAATGGAGCAGGGATTCCCAATCCCAAGGTACTTCTGTTTTGTTTCTCCTTATATCTTCCCCAAATTTTATGAAACAAAATGAATTTCATTCACAGTGAAAGTACAGCTAAACCCAAGGTGAATTGCTTAATTGGATAACCTACTGGAGTGTGTAATGGGGCTGCTTTGCCTTCATTAAATTATGTGTGCATCCGCTGTGAGTAATTGAATGTAAATTAAGGGCAAGTGTGGCATATGCGTGCCAAATAGTAGCTCAGATAATTTTCTTATCAATTATATCTAATTCATGCCAGTTGACTTTCAGAAATATATAAATGAGAAATATCAGATGTACTCTTTTTTTGTATGTGTGCATGTGGCATCATTTTTAGCATGAGAAATATTTACCATCAATATATGTCAAAGGAGAAAATTCACCTATCAGGGTTTTTTAAAATGAGCAGTTTTTGTTAACATTACTCATTTAAAAGCACACAATTTAAGAAGATTATTACATTTAAGATAGAAAGAAGTATATGTCTAAGGTTATATCATTCTGCCTACATTATAGAGCAATAGTAGTTGTGTTTATCAAAATTGTACCATTTACATGAAAAAAAAAAACCCAGAAAAATGATCAAGAGTATCTTACCTCTTTGATGAATCATTGATTTGATTATTCAATTTGAGAGGACTAAGATAGAAACCCTAAATTACCCCTAAAAGCTATAGTGAATATCTTCTGAAATGTAGCTTCTTTCACCCAAACACATTTCTTAAGCATCTACAGTCAGATGCTTTTGAAAGAAGCATATTATTAAGTTTATATATTGGCTTTATTGGAAATTAGGTTACTGTAGATTTATTTTAATGTGCAGCATTTACAGATCAATCATTTTTCCAGCCATTCATTTATATTCCTGTTTAGCAATGAGAACTTTGCAATATCCAACTTAATACTACCATAGAATTAAAGGATGTGCCCTTGAGACCAATACTCTTCTTCATGCTAGGTTCACCACACTACCCAGTCACCTTCATTCTGGGACTTGAGGTTACCCTTGAATTGAGGATTCCTTAGTGCTGGAGCTACCTACTTTTTCTGTCTGCCAGGCGTAGTGAGGTACTTGATACAATTTAAGGGGTATCACCTACACTGTGTTATTAATGAAAGTTATTTTAAACAAAAATTGCTGCAAATTCAATATTACCTCTATAATAGCATCACTATCACTCAGTCATACTCTGAGTCACTTTTTTGAGTAGGGGAAAAAGTGGTACAGATAGGCAAGATGAAGGAATTACACAAATCCTATCTAACTAAGAGCCTACTCACTTATATGAATGCAATAGTTAAGTATGTGAAGGTAGAAAGAAGTTTAAGGACTGTGGCTTTAAGTTATGGTGAATTCTTTTTCACTAATCTATTGCTTTTTGCCTCACTCTACTTTGGATCCATCCAATATGTGCTAGTTGATACCAAGGTCCTCATGTTATTTCACTAGACCTTCATTAACTGTGTGTATTGTGAAGTCTGCCAGATTTTATAATCTTTGCTTACCTTCATTTTCTGATTGTACATGAATTTAGATTTCTGCTTGGTTTTTAATCCCCTATCCAATGTAGACCATAGGACAGCATCTTTCTGGTGTGCATCCCTTTGTGCTTTTCTCCACATCCGTATAAAGTTATACTGATAAACATACATGAATATGCATATGGTATTCAGTTTTTTAAAATAAAAATGGACTTAACTTTTTTGTACACTTGCTATACATATTATACTACAATTTTTATTAACAGTAATATCCCATGGGCATTATTTTTTGCTAATGAATGAAGCTCTAACTCAGTCTTTTAAAAACTACCTCTGTATTACTTGGATTTAAAAAAAATTTTTTCTCTGTACTTAGTTATGCAGATTATATAGAGCTTTGTCATTGATTTTGTTTACAATGCAATAAACATTGTACAGATATGAAAACAAAGTTTTAACAGAAATACTAATCATTATCACATGACACAAAGTCTATGACAGTTGACCATACTTTTATGGAGTTTAGAATTGTATCACACAACACATAAAGCAAAGTTACCTAAAATCTCTAACCAGTATTTCCTTTAAATGAATATAGTCAAAATTCTTTGTCTCTGAGATTGTGTTTCTTTTTGTTCCCATTGATTACCATATTTCAAGAGATTTTTAAGCAGTAGAGTACATGGGAATGGGAAAGGGCCAGGAAGGGTAACTGGAGAAACTGATGGAGCAGAAACTCTGTTACCAGGCAATAAAATATCCAATAGGAGAGAAGGAAGATTAGTTTAATGGGTAAAAAAAGCTGAAACTATGATAAGTCCGTGAGTAGATGGAGAGTAGATGGAAGGTATTCATAGCCATGAAATCTGTGTGTGTGTTGCTTTCTGCCTGTTTCTGCTTGAACTAACTCTAGAAAATTCTCTTCCTTCAAACATGACCTATACAAATCCCACTCATCTTTCAAAAACTCCAAATAATTCTAATTCCTGTAGAAGCAATATAACCAAGTATATAAGATTATTGGCTCTGAAATGAAAGCGGCCTGGATTTGAATTGTAACTCTACCACCTAATAGCTGGGCACTTTTGAGTATTTACTTAAATTCTCAAGGCTGAAGCTCTCCATTCATGGTTAACTCTTGTAGTAGATGAGGTTCAAGTGGTGGGGTAAATGGTAGTAAATGTAGAATATGGAGCCTCCTTAATAAAAGAATGAAGAATTTGTACCAAAGAATATGGCTTAAAATCAATCCACTAGACAAGATCTTTCTACATGAATTAAGTGGTGGCGGCCAAGTAAACCTTACACTAGGAGGGATGGTTTTGTGAGGCTTTAGCATTTAAATTGGGAATTCTGAAAGTAATGTTTCCAATACATAGACACTTCTGGTGAAAACTTTTCCAAATATAAGTATTCAGGATATGAAATAACAAAAAAACCCCTGAGTCTAAATTTTATCTAATGTATAACCTCTAAGGAAAACAGAAGTAGAGCCATACTTACGGAAGATTCTCAAGAGTAAAAAATGAGCATACTATCAAAGGAAAAAAGTTCACCAGTTACCAAAGTATCAAATATTTTGATATCAAATATCAGTGGTTATGAAATGAGTGACTTTTGATATTAGCCAGCAAATAAATTAGATTGTAATTAATGTAGCCATCCCTTGGGAAAAGGAGGTGAAACCTGGTAAATCTGATGTACAATAAATCCAAAAATTAGAGCCAGAGAGGAACTTGGAAAGCTCATCATGCTGTACACACCTCTGAAGACAAGGTACATGCTTTGTTCTTTGTGACATTTGTATCATATACCTTGAAAACACACACCGAAAAGGTGCATCATAATCTCATGTTTCTCAGGTGTAAGAATAATTTGTAGCTTTGAGACAATTGCCAACCCAAATCAGCAAGTGCAGAACAATAATCTTGGTGAATGAAGCAAATAGCAGGTAAGAACAGTTAAGATTCAATGGGGGACAAACGGCAGTAAAATAAAGTAGCCTGAAAAATACTGCTGCTGTTGATAGGAGACATTCAGCCTTCACACAAAACCCTGTATTTAAGATAATTACAGTGTTTCTAATATTGTGAAAAGAAGCATTGGGATATTGATTAAGACAAGCCGTACAAGTATTGAGCCAACAACTTGCGTGGTTTCAGTCTTTGGTTAATGTCATTCTCTTTTGTGTCTACTCATACAAGCCTGTCCTATTTATTTCTTTTCTCTGAAATCCAGAATCTGAGCACAAATGCATTTATGGCAGTGAGGGGTGAGGAAATGGTGTGCTGGTCTGGTCTGGTCTGTAATGTGGCCTTATGTTCCATGAGCTCCTTGGGGGATTAAGGGTCAGAATTGTCCCATTCTGCCCTTTGCTCTCCCCCTTCTCCCTTTCCTGTTATTCCTGCCTGGAATCTAGACCCCGTCTTCAGGCTGGATGAGCCATCTCATGGCCACGAGGGTCAAAGGGACAGGCGGGGGTGGCAGAAGAGAAAGGCACAGGCACTGGGGCCTGCAGTGGCATGTTTCAACCTGCTGTGTCACCCCTGCGCCACTCACCTTAGAACATCTGTATGTGAGAAAAATTAACTCTGTGCTGGTTTAAAACATATAAATAAAATAATTTTGTCCCAGATATCAGCATTACTAAATCATAACTCTACCTGAATATCAACAGGCATACCACTTCATGTATTCCTCAAAAGAACCCTTTGAAATAGATACTGTAATTGCTCATTTTGCAAATGAGGAATTCAAGGTATAGAGTAGATAAGAAATTTGACTAAAATCTCACAGCTAATAGGTGGTGGAACTAGGACTGGTGCTCTTGGCCATCAGACTGCCTCTACCTCTGTGCTTTCTGTTTAATTGAGGCTGTAATCAAAGCCTCTAGCTTCACTCCTAGGTTACTTAAACACCTCAAGAATCATGTTGTTATTTCAATTCTTAGCCAGTCCATGATGAGGATCACATTCTACAAAAAAAAATCTCAATCTTCCAAAGCATATTTCTCACATATAAAGTCAGTTTTTGCTCAGTTTTTCAACTCAAGTGATTTCCAGTAACAACAACAACAAAACTCACCCACCATCACCACATTATTTCCAGTCCCTAGCCTGGTAGTCAACTCTTCTTCTCCTTTAGTTATCTTGGATGTTCCCAACACCAGGTTGTGCCTTGTAGCAGGATTTCCTGGCTTTCTTATATTATAGATTGTTTTTGTGGGTTTATTTTACATTTCAACAATCTGTTACATTGGAATAGCATTTTAACACTCATTTCATGAAAATTTCCAACTTTTAGGGTTCTTATGCAGGTGAAGTGTTTTTTCATCTGCATATAGGTGTCTGGATTAGATCCAGGGACAAAATTTTATTGAGACTTCAATAAAATGCTTATATATATATTTTTTCCATATATGTAAAATTTTTAAGTAAGTAGTTTAATTGCATTGCGTTATAAATCTTCAACAGATCCTTTTTTTTTTTTTTTAAAGATTTAATTATATATTTCTCCCTGCCCTGCCCCAGTTGTCTGTTCTCTGTGTCTATTTGCTGTGTCTTCTTCTTTGTCCGCTTCTGTTGTTGTCAGCAGCTCGGGAATCTGTGTTTGTTTTTGTTGCATCATCTTGCTGTGTCAGCTCTCCGTGTGTGTGGCGCCATTCCTGGGCAGGCTGCACTTTCTTTCTTGCTGGGTGGCTCTCCTTACAGGGCACACTCCTTGCGCGTGGGGCTCCCCTATGTGGGGCACACCCCTGCATGGCAGGGCACTCCTTGCACGCATCAGCGCTGTGCATGGGCCAGCTCCACACAGGTCAAGGAGGCCCGGGGTTTGAACCGTGGACCTCTCATGTGGTAGACAGATGCCCTAACCACTGGGCCAAGTCCGCTGCCTTCAATCTTATAGATGCTAATCATGTTTTCCCTTTGGAATTCAGTTGTCTTTTAACCTAGGACCTCATTATGCTATTAGCTGTCTCTTAAGAGAGCACTTTTCTTATGAGCAAGGTTGAAAGAAGTTCAGAACCGGAGGGAAGATTGCAAACCTATTTTATGGAAGCCAATTCAGGAAGTTAGGCCTCTACTTGTTCTTTTTAACAATCTCTGAAAGTTGCAATTTAATCTTCATTCCCAAGGAAAGTATCCAATTATTTTTTTTTATAAACTTGTCTTTTTTCATCAGGTTACTATGACTCTAATAATGATGTAGTGATTAACTGCAATTCTAAAACAACGCAAAACTCCATATAAGTATGTTTTTTCTTTGTCCATTAAAAAAATTAAATAGACAAAGGTAGAAAAGAACTTTAGCTGCTTTAGTTAAAGAGCTGAAAACAACCTTTGGGAGGGTCCAACCAAGGTGGAAATAAAAAGTTTATTGAGGCCTTCTATGCAGAAATTGGCCTGCTTTCAACCTACTATCAAGAGAATAGCCACAAGATCAGAAAGCTTCTATTGTTTAATACTACAAATTACATTTCCAAAGACTTTGAAACAGTAATTCTCATTCATGTGTGGATTTGGTAAAATGTTAAGGCATATTACTGATCTGAATTCTCTTACTTTGTTGAATTCCGTCCAAACAAAACATTTTCTTATTTAAATTAGCAGTTTTCTCACGTCCTTTTGATAGTCTATTAAGAACAGAATTCCTCTCTCTCCAGGAAAATGCACCTACAGGTATACACACCAAATTTAGCATAACATTTCAGAGTGTTCAAATATCATTGAATGTATCTGAAGACACATTAATGTTTTTTAAAGAGCCCTGTGGCAGCCACTGTGTGTTCCAACCAGCAAACTGCTAATATTCTCTTTAAACAGAACCTCCTTCAAGGAGGGTGAGCTGTGTCAAATGCTTTTGGGATTAATAAGCAAAATGAAAGTCAGGCACATACATTAATCTATCCAGACACACAGGCACCTGCACATAAAAAAGATTGCTATTATATTGATATTAATTTACTAGACTGTGGTAAGCTAGTCATGTGGCTGAGGCAATATATACCTGAAATGGGTTGTACTTTATAAAAGGTATTTATTTGGGGTAGCAGCTTACAGATACCAGGCCATAAAGCCTAAGTTACTTCCCTCGCCAAAGTCTATTTGGAGCAAGATGGCTGTCGACGTCTGCGAGGATTTAGGCTTTCTGGATTCCTACATTCCTGGGGCTTGCTTAACTCTGTCTTCAAGGTTCCTTCCTTCCTGGGGTTGGCTTCTCTTTCCTCTGCATGCTGTCTTCCCAGGGCTCCAGTTTAAGTCTTCAGCATCAAACTCCAAAATCAAAACTCCAACATTGAAAGCCCTCAACTCTGTTCTTTGCTGTGCCTTTTATTCCCCTTGGTGGGTGGGGACTCAATGCCCTAATCATAACTTAATCATGCCCAGGTACAGATCAGATTACAAGCATAATCCAATATTTCTTTCTGGAATTCATCAATTATATCAAACTACTACAGGGCCTAAGAATTAGCATTTTTAACAAGTTCCAACTGATGCTGCCAGTCCAGCGTTCACATTTTGAAAATGACTGGTTTGAGCATAGGATCAAGTGAGGGCAGTGGGGAGTATTGATTAGCCCCAAGGTAGCCCATGTGACCTCTGATTGCCTCTAGCTGCTTCTCCTGAGCTATTCCCATTTCCTCCTGTCACCCTGTGTACGCACAAGATTATGCCTGCCTTTGGCTTCAGCTGCCAACTATATATTGCTGCCAGAACATCTGTACTCTAGTGATTCACCCTATATTTGAACATCTCAAATCCATTATAAGAGTCAATCTCCTAGTATCATCCCTGCAGAGACCTGGCCTCCCTTCTCATTTGTACCATTTCTCTCAGTGGTTTCACTATGAGCTCAGGCAAGAATCCTCTAAATCATGTGTTGTAAAGCAGAGAGCACTTTTTAAATATCAGATTATCACCAGTAGAGCTTCTCTAAGTAGATTTTTTTAAATTTTGAAAGATTGAAATCATAGCTACTCCTTCCAGTTTTCAGCCTGCCAGTTTCCAACTCTGTTCTTTTGCTGATGTATCCTTAATTCTTGGTAGGAAATAAAAGCTTCAGAGACTCCAAAGAAATTGGGGATTGAAAGTAATATGAAATCAGGGAAGGAAGCTGGTCCTGGTAGTCTCTTTGGAGAGTGGTTTTAGAAGAGTGGTGGGTCAAAAGCCAGGCTTTTGGAGGTTGTAACCATAACTGGTAAATGGGAATAGGAGGCAGGAGATATGAAGCACAGGCTTTAGCAGTTTGGTAGAGAAAGGAAGAAGAGATTAAGAAAATTTTCAGAATATGTAACAAGATCATTTGAGGGTTTTATTCTTTAGAGAGGAAACCATTGAAAGAAGAAGTTTAAGAGTAGAGGAGTGGATTTTGGTAGTTTATAGAAATGAAGTTATGAAGGAAGAAAATGCAGGACTATAATCCAGAGACTTAGATGAAGTGGCTATCTCCAGAAAGGAGAAATCTTTTTATCTATGACTAGAGGAAAGAATGAGGGTCTCCTATCAGAGAACCCTGAGGTCAACTGTTAAAGGGAGAATCTGGACTTGTTAAGAGATGGGAAAATCTTCTAGAAAATGCCAGGATAGATAAGCACAGAGCCAGCTAGGTCAGTGTTGGACAGCATGATTCTGCTGTGGGTGAGGTTGGCATAGCTTTTCTCCCTTCTTGTCCACCTCTCTGCAGTCCAAGTAGAATGGAGAAGACTGAGGGTAGAGATAATCTCAAAATATGATACTGATTTTCTTTGTCTCCATGCAGATGAATGGTCCTGTGTAATAGATGCAACTCTAGTCCCAAGATGTGACACTGCATATGGTGACCTCTTGTTATTTTCAGTTGCTAAAGTCTAGTCTGAGCAGTAGATGAAGCTTGATCTTTCCTCTCCTGTGGCAATTCTCTATATGTATGTGGACAACAGATATGTAAATGACACTCCAACTGCCACTAGTTCCTGAGCTTCACAAATGAAAGAGATCACCAGAAGGAAGTGAAAGTTATATCAGTTTTGAATGTTTAATGGAATATTTGAAAATGTCCTGGAGATTTTTTTATGACACCTCAATATGAAATAATTATCTTTAAAGAGTCCCTCTTTCTGTTTCTAGTGGAAAATGTAGTTTCATATTCCAGTCAGTCCTGTTTAGGAAAAGATGCTCACTCTTAGAAATAGGTGATATGGCAGAATGTCATGTGGAGGAAGTCCCTGAGGTTATTCAAAAGGAGCCATAAGTATGTATGTGTCTCTTTCCAGGACCACGAAACCTCCTTCCCCAGGGCCCTCTCATCTCAGAGGCTCTCCCCACGGTGGTGCTTCCTAGATGGTGAGTGTTTCTGTATTTCATGGAGGGGTAGGAGGTTGGGGTGCAGAAGGTCAAGGCAACAATTGCCAGCATGGACCCTAGTTTTCCAAAGGATTTTTCAGAAATCATAAGCATGGCTCTGCATGGTTGGTATTTGTATCTCAAATGATGAGGACTTGGTTTAGTCACAGGGCACTTTTCCCAAAGTCATTTCTCTCAGAGCAAGTTGGTTAACTCTGGCTAAACTTCTCAATATCACGTTGCTCAAGCTGACATTTCCCTCCCATCACTACCCCTCTCCCTTGTTCTAAAACTTGCTGAGTGCCTATCTTAAATTAGGGTCAGTGGACAGATTTTATGCACACGGAACTGCTACTAATTTGTACCTTGTTTGCATACTATGGAACTTTTCGTATTATTTTCATGAGACCATAGTTTTAGTATGATTTTAAAATTTTCTAAAAGGGTATAAAATTTGCAGTTGCATGCAAATCTGGTCTGCTGAGCATGGCATATTGAATGTATAATAGATAGGTTGGTTACTTTCTGATTGATTAATGAGTCCATTTTCTGTTTCAAGCATCTCCCACTCTCCTAGATGCCTAATCCTCCTTTTCTATCCAATTACATATTGCAGTACAAGCCTTGCACACTTCTGCTTTATACCACCAGTGTATGCACTACCTGGTCCCTCTCTTGTCTATCTGGAGTCATGGTTTTCATTGATTCTCTTGTTTGTGTGTATGTGCCCTGAGAGGATATGAGTGTGGATAGGAGTGGGGCCGGATGTGAGTGTGTAAGAAGTTGTATGAAGATGAACACTCGGATCTGTATGAAATCTAACTCAGTTAGTTGTGACGCGGGTTTTCTTAAATGGCTTGTCAATTGCCCCTGAAGATAATTTACACTGGTTTTCCTTCAGCTTCCTTATTCAGAAGCAGTGAGGACCACAATCATTGGTTGTTCCTGATCCACAGAGGAAGAACTTATATTGAAGGAAATTATGAAAATATTTATATCAATTATTGTGTTCTATCTACAGTCTTGGAAAAAATACAACTGTGAATAATGGTCTTAACCCAGACATTAGTTTTACCCTATAAAGTATTTTTTTTAACACTTAACTTAAAAGGTGATAACAGTCATAGTTAAAAGAATAAAGTACAGTAAATTCTTCCTAGGTGGATTTTACTCCACTGTTGCCTTTTAGACAGGAACCATGGGCCAGGCAGGGGCCATGACTGTCTTGTTTCTTAGCTCAAGTCCTTTCAGAAAGAAGTTACTCATTAAACATTTATGATTGTTGAGTGATTAACTGTACTTTGAGTTTTCCTTCCTAGTGCTATGCTCTTTTTAGAAAGTCTATTTATAATATTTTGGGGTCTATTAGAGAGATTTAAGTGAGGAAGAACATAATTCTTTTTAATACTGAGAATAATCAAAATAGTTTCTAGAAACCGAAAGTTTGTAATTTAGATTTTTTTTTCTCAAACTACAGATAGAGCCCAATCCCTTTAGTGATGCTTAAGTGGTAATTTTTTGCTACTTTGGCTTCCTGCAGACATACTTCTAGGGACATGGTTTGAAAGTAAAATGATTCCTGTTAGACCAGATGTGGTCTCTGGCTGTCTGTATCTTCAAGCTGTTTTCCAAAATGGAATCACTTCTCTGGGAAGTCTGTCTAACTACTGGTTTTTTTCTAGCTTTATTTACTCAATAAATATCTTACTGAGTCCCAACCCTGTTTAAGATCCTGTGCTAATTTCTGGAAACATAAAAGAATAAATTAAACACAGACATTCACAGAGGCAGGTACTTTCTGTAAGAAGTTTAAATAAAATGTATATGTGCATTGAATTAGGAGCAATGAGTTCTGTCTGGTTTAGGGAAGTTAGGACTGAGGCAGGCTTCACGGAGGGGCAAACATCTGAATCTATCATTTAAAGACCATTTAAGAGGTAGCCTTGGGGAAGGGCTTTCTAAACAATGGAAATGGCAAAGGCAAAGGGCATGGAAGTTCTGAAATTTTCTACTAGATTCAGGGCCTGGTTGGTAGTCCAATATGACTATGACATCAGGCTTCTGATTAGCATGGTAGAAAAGACTGTAAATTTGGTGCCAGATCAAAGAACATTCTGAATGCCATATGGATTTTTTTTTCCTAGCAACTTCTGCTGATCGCTTTTATCGAATAGACAGATCTCAGGTAAGTTTTCTTTAGCCTGCTTGTGAAAGTGAGAAGTTCCCAAGTAAATATACTTTATTTGTAGTTCATACCAATCTTTTTTTTTTTTCTAACAAAAACACTGAAAAATCCACACATTTTGAAATGGTAGTAATAGCCTAACGTATGGACCTTTAATTTGTTTTCAGGTATTTTATGATCTGTGAACTCAGCATGCTATAACTTGACCTTGCAAATGAGTAGAGAAAATAGCGGCTTACAAACATTATCATCAGCCAACACTCCAAATATTCATTCATACTGGCACATGTACTACTTCCTAGCCAAATTACATGCCTTTTTAATCTCATTTCTGGTTAGCAAGCTTGAAGTCACGAGTGCATGTCTCTGCTAGTGCAATTCGTGATTCCAAAGTTTAGTAATGAGAAAAGATATGTCCCCACTGTAAATTCTCCTGGGAAAAATGTTCAGTGTTGAATCCAAAGATAAAACTAGTTTTTAATCATGTTGCTTAGCTTTGATTAGATCCTGGGTGTGGAATTCCAGGTCCTGTTATACTCATTCTGGACCAGGGTACACATGTGGTATCACTTCTTTGACAGTGTTTTGGGAGAAGAGGCAATACCCTATCTGGTTATACCTAATGAGGTCCAGATCAAATAGGAATCCTGAGTGAAGAGGGACTCAGCTCTCCCCCTCGTCTGCCTTCTTGCTGTGGTGTGCTTCAGGGAGGGGTGTCAGCTGGTCAGACCCTGACAGTGCACTGTGGGCATTTGACATGCTGCACGATTTCATTACTCCTCAATACTAAGAAGGCCTTCTTTTGTTACTTCAGATGATGAATATGTTTATCCTGTCAATCATCTGACAGACTTAGTTTTCTTCCTTAGGAACATTTACACTTTGTGATGGAGATTTCCCAAGATGAGATTTTTATTCTGGACCCAGATATGGTGGTGTCACAGCAGGCGGGGACACCTCCAGGGATGCCTGATCTGGTTGTGGAGCAAGCCTCAGGGTGAGTTTTGCTTCTCCCTTGTTGGTACAGAGGTGAGGCCAGTCCTGGCAGATGTTTGAGTCTAGCCTGGCTTTGGATTTGATGTTCTCATGACATCAAATGTCTTAAAAAATAATTTTTTTTGTTGTATTTCTTTAGAGTAGGGTATAGATGATTCCATTATAAGTCTGCTTTATAAATGGTTGTATAGCATTACTCTTTCCCACCCAGATTTGCATCATGTCTGAGCCTTCTTTAATTACTATTCCAACCCTTCTTAACAAACCTAGAAAATGCTACAACTTCAATTTGTTGCATGTATGTCCATAGTCACCATATTTTCCAAATTAAAGTTGGCACCAGTTGTTTTGACCAGTTTTTACTCTTCTCTTCCCCCTTTTCTCTCTCCCCATTCCTCTCCTGCCTCCCCTCCCCCATTTTTTCTTCCCCTTCCCCTCCCCCTCCTCTCTTTGCTCTTCCATCCCCATCCCTTCCTCCTCCTTCTATTTCCAGGCAGCCTGAGGCATATAGATTAAATAACAATTATTACAACAAATCAAATACTTATGAGCAAAGTACTGTGCTAATTGTCTTTCTTGCATCCCAACTACTACTACTAGTTTCTTAACTATCTTAACTTCTCTGTGCTTGTTTCCTTATCTGCAAAATGGAAATAATAATACCTACTCATACAATTGTAAAGATTAAATTACTAGATACATGTCAAGCTCTTAGAATAGTAAATATCATTAAATATCACGTTATTAAAATCATCATCTTCATTATCATCATTTCACAACCACCCTGCAAGTTTGAAGCCTATTATTATCCCAAATCCATAGATAAGAAAATTGAAGCTTAGGGGGTTTTGTTACTTGTCCAAATTTTACAGAAAATTAGTGGCAGACCTGGGATTCAAACTTAGGTTTCCTAAATGCCAGAATACATGCATTTAACCACCATATCACGTGACCAAATTGTTCCATTTCTAGCTTATTTCAACAGTTCAAGAAAATGATTGTTCAGAGCTCTTCATGTGCCAGCTACCAGCATGAACCCTTGGGAAACGCCAGTGAAAAAATTAAAATAGAAATCTCTGCCCTTTTGGAGTCTAATGGATTTCAGTGGTTTACTGGTATATGGAGGCTAAATAGTTGAAATAAGGATTGCCCTGGAAAGCACACATACATGTACTCAAATAGCATATGCAAATTGAGTACATATGCTTATATATACAAACAGGTAACCCCTCTCCCACTTTACCCCTCTTCACTAATTTATTTGACTATTGCTACTATTTCTGAATATCTCCATTCTGCTAGGGCCAGCTAATATCCATGGTATGTGCTGAGTCTGTGGGGAATTAGGAGGGGACATAAGTGGCAGCATGGGACAGATAATCTAGCTGTGTTTAGAAAGGTGGCAGAGTCAGTGATATCAAGGCTGTTCTGCTATGAAGAGACAGGCTGACAGGCACAAAGAGTGGCCTGATGTAACCCTGGGCATACCAGAAAGTGGTGGAGAAGGCTGGCTTCCCAGGCCATGTACTATACATTCCCCCTGTTAGTTGGGGAAGAGCCAATGTGATTATGTGTCCTGCTGCAGAATAAGTAGGGTCTAGAGTCTCAGTGTCCTCCCACCTGCCCTGAGCTCTAGTTCTTGATCTGATAAAGGGTGAACTCCCTCTGCCAACCTAGCCCTGGTCTTTGCTCTATTAATCATTCTCTCCATGTTAGCTAATGACAAAAAGAAATGTCCTTGTCCTGGATTTGACATCCATTAGCTCCATTTCCAAACATGCAAAGTAGCCTGAACTTAGACTAAAACTTGAATCAGTCCCTTTATTTCTCATCACTTGTCCCTCTAGAAATGCAGCAGGAACTGCATTTTCAAATCTTCATCTCTATAGCAGGCTCCATTACTTCTTAGTCATGGCACAGATAAAATGACTTCATCTTGAAATTAAATTTTCTCTTCTGTAAAGTGGGCAGAATCATATAAATAGTTAAGGATTGTTGAGAAAATTAAATGAAAGAATAAATATATAGTACCTAGTAAATGTTCAGTAATGATTAATTTCCCTTCTCGCCTTTAGAGACAAGAACCATCTTAAGGAAGAGTAAAATATGTCTTGTGGCTGACTTTGAATGCTTACCTGTCTGGGGCCCTCTCTCTCTCAGGATGTCAGACTGGTGGAATCCGGCCTTACGGAAACGCATGCTGAGTGACAGCGGGCTGGGGATGATAACTCCACATTATGAGGACTCAGATGTGAAAGATATCAGCCACCCCCATGTGCTACAGTAAGAGTGCTCTCTATTCATTTTCTTTGTGACACTGATTGCACCATGGGATATTAGCCAACAGGAAGGATTCTCTTTTTTTTTTTTTTGTGGCACTCACACTGTGTCATTCTGGTTAGGTATTCTACATTCACCTTGCTTTTATACAGCCCAAGCTCATGCTGGAGCCTCACCTTCTATTTCTCTTGCTCCTGAGCCACATTGAGGCTTCATGTGGGGATATATAAGTAGTGTGTACCTCACCAGTGTTTTCTTTACTGGAGTCCAGTGTTTATTAGGCATCCCTGTGTTTGCCATAATCAGAAGGACATGCATGAGGGAATCATGAATAGTTTGGAAATGGCATTTAGTTTTTCCATTGTATTATCACTTTTACTTGCCATTTTTTCTCTGTTTCATTTGTCTTAAATCCTGAGTTTGTGGATGTGCCCTATATATCATATTGCCACTTGGCTTTGTTAGCTAAAGTAGAGTGCTTCTTGTGTTGTGGTTTCATAGCCAATGGGTAAACAATATGTCATTTGTTCATAGATCACAATAGTAGTTGTGCTTTCTTCTCAGGTCTGATTATGGTCAGAAAGTAGGATGAATGTTGGGATTTTGCACATGTTGATACATTAATGTTGAGCAAGTCTTCTCTCCTGCCATCTTCTATGCAGGAGCAGGTCCTAGGTGTGGTCATGGGCACACTCATTCCATTTGTGGTCTTGGACACACTCATTCACACCCATGGTTTAGCTTCAGACCAGTTACCCATTTTAAAGGTCATACAGATTCATGGCAATTTGTGAAATTAGGCTGGTACTATCATGTCCTAATCAAGTAGTTGACAATGACTTTATAAACATGCAGTTTTCTTATGTTGACTTAGAAGTCTGAAATTAACTGAAGAGGCAAGACAGTTCATTGTTTCTCAAAGAAACGTGGAAGCAATTTCAGTATGACAAAAGGGAGAGAAATGAGAAATCTGAAGCTAATTATTTCATTGGCAAAGATTCTGCTCAGACCCCCTAGGGCAAAAGGAGACTTCATTTTAATTGCTTCTCTGTACTGTTTCTTATTTTGTTGTGTGAAGAGGGGAAAGGAAAAATGAATTACTATGGATTTTCCTTTTTAATTAAACTGTGTTGTTAGTTTCTGATGGCATTTTGATTGCTTACTATTCAAGGGTGTTTTTCCATTTCCTCTTGTTACAGAATTGAGGCTTATAAACCAGAGTAAGTCAACCACCCACTGAAGACTAAAAAAGTGGCCATCTATCTGTCACTAGCAAGCTTATTAGAAAATTAGTATTTTAAAAAGCTAGCAAAGTAGAAATTAAGCCTACACCAAGAAGATGAGTGTTTTAGTTTTCCTTTATTCAGGTTATTTCCAAAAAATGGAGTATGATCTCAATCTAATTTCCTTTGCCCTGATATTTCTCTATGTAGGATACTAATACTCAGATCATGATAAAGGGAATGACTTTCTAAGATACTAAATATTCTTTCAAAGAAGCACAAATCAATATAACACTTTATATAATATCCAAGCTATTAACAAATTCAACTCTTACTGTTTATTTAGGTTATATCATCCTTTCATGCAATCTATCTTAATTTTTTATTAGTTTTCAATTAGCAGCTGTAAGTTTTTATGCTCATTCATACTATCTTGGTTCTTAAATACGCTAGAGTAGCTTATCTGTTTCAAAATTCTCTACAAAATAACTTGGAAAACAAACAAATGAAATATTCAAACATTATCCCTAGCCTTTGTGTTATTCCAGTTGAATCCCTAGACATTGTGGGACAGAGACAAGCTATCCCCAATGGGCTTTTTCTGAATCCCTGTCCCACAGAATACATGTGCAGAATAAGATGCTTTTTGAAAACCACATGTGCATATGCATGAGTGCACACACACATGCACATACACGTGCAAATGCTTTATCTCAGTTTGTCCATTTTTTAATCTTATTTTTGTGTCTACTTATCTATAGGAAGACCATCTTATTAATTACTTCAGGTGTCATCATTGATACAAACAGGTAAACTTGCAGTTATGGAAGTACCTACTAATATTAGCAATAGTTACTATTGAAATACTTCCTGCTTGTTTTGCACCATAGTTACATTGTCTCTACTCCTTTCAACAACTTCTAAAGTTAGTCATTATTTAAAAGGTGAGTAAACAGGTGCTCACTGGAGTTAAGTACCTATCTTAGGTTACCCAGATAGTAAGTGTGTTAATTGTAGTTTAAACTCTAATTTGACTTTTGACTCCATGCTTTTTCCACTGTACTAACTGCCTTCCCTAAGGAAAAGTGCAAAGACATTCTGTAATGGAGAAGGCATGGTGCCTAGGGCCCAAGGAAGATTTACTTTCGTTTATATTTTTTTTTTAGCATTTGTAAAGTCATAATGTAGAGATATGTTATGTATACATTAATATATGACTGCAAATCTACCTCAAAGTAAATAAATATGGATAAGAGTTAACTTTAATGAATTTCTTTTCTTTTTAAAAAAATAAGATTGAAACAAAAAATAGTGATGGTAGAATCCTATTTTAAAATTATTAAATACTAATTATATATGCCCCAAATCCAAATAAGTGAAAATGATATAAAATGTACTCATGCACCAACTACCCTCATTTCTTATGCGAGTTCTGGATATATTTGATTAGATCCTTCTTTTGATCCATAAACAACATAGAGTAGCATAAAAATATATAGTATGATTTTGTGTTTTTTTCCCTTCTATCATACATCTCATACAGTTTTGAAATTTGATGTTTTATTCAACATCATATGTTGAATTTTTTCCTTACATGCAAGTTTTAATCTATTTAGCATTAATATTCCATAAATATGTCATAATTTATTAATTTTGCTATTGATTTCTAATATTTCACTTTTTAAAAAATGTAGTGGACTCTCTGATACATGTCTTTTTCTGTGTCACAGGGTATATATGCAGTTTCAACTTTACTTAATATTGTCAAATTTACCTTTCCACAGGAATGTTTATGAATTAGTAAGTGAAAGGACCTGAAAAAGACTAGGATTCTAGGTACACTTAGCACCCATTGCTTTCTGCTTTTAAGCTCCATTCAATTGGAGATAGAAAAAGTTCAATTTTAACATCCTGCTACAATGCTAAATAGTCTACTATATAGAAAGACATCAAAGGGGATTTTAAACTCTTAGAATGAAAAATACTGTCTGTCAGAGTTTGCAGCACACCACTAAAGCAGTATTGACATGAAGATTTATAGCTCTAAATTTATTTGTCTAGGGGAAAATGACTGAATACAACCAAGCACAACATTCAATTTGATAAACTGGGTAAAGTATCCCAGAGTAAAGAACAAAGAAACAGTAAGAAAAAAATAAATAAAGACTTAAATCAATGACATGGAAAATAGAACAAGCAAAATAGATGGTTAGACAAAAATTTAAAAATGATTCTTTGAAAAGGTAAATAAGAAAGACAGAGAGAGAGACATATACATTTCTGAGAAGACTAATGGGAGTGGGTTGAGGTGAATATGAGGAATAGAAAAGAATTACAGCTAAAATTGTTTCCCCCAACTCATTCTTCTTCCACTTCTGCCCTAGTTTTCATACTTTTACTGACCCAACCACTTGGTCTTCTCAGGATTTTCTTATAATTTCTAACTTAAGTTTCTTTGATCCATCAATCTACCTTCTACTTTAGGGAGGGTGAGAGGAAATGAATAAACAGACTAAGTCATTTCTGAAACCAGCTGCATTTATATTATAATCCCATTTAGAAATAGATTATACTATTTTAAGGAATATATTTGATATATTAAAAAATGCACACATATGTATATACAGGCCCTCTGGGATGTACAACATAGTGCCTTCAAAACCTGTGAATATAATAAAAAACAATCTTGAAGAACCACATTTGAAATAAATTGATGAGAGATGGTTGACTCATATTTTCACTGCTATAACTGTACTGAATATGTCTTTGAGTTAAAACAAGGATGTTTCAGTGTTCTAAGAGAGTTCTACTTGCAAAAACCATGTTTCTGGAAACTCTTTACTCTTGTTGTTAATTGTACCATCACTACTAATGACAAGACTATATTTCATTTTGATGAAAGATTAATAAAGAAGGAACTAGCTTACATTTTTTGCAGGCAGAATCTGTTTGGGATATAAGGAAGAACTTCCTCACTTTAGAAATAGTTAAGAAAATAGTCACAGAGTGAAAGCTCTGGTATATTCTTTCTAAGTTACCTATGAGAAAAGGACAGAATCACCTCTGAGTTAGATGGATTAAGGACAGCCAGGTTGGGGGAATGGGAGATGTTGCTTTAGTTTCTCAATCAGTGTCATTTTTCCAGTCTTTAGATCCCATGGTCTATGGGAAACTGCCAAATTGAAAGAGATGCCTTCTTAGTATCACCCAGTTCTATGCATTGAAAAAGTTAAAATGAAGGATGGTGTCACAGGTAAAAATAGAATATCTTGCTACTGCACTAAGACACTGGGGAGACAGTGTAGTGAACCACCTCAAAGCCAATATTCACTCCAGACATCTGAGTCTAGGCAAGTATCTGTTACCTGATCAACTAAGCAAAGCATGACTGTCTGAAATTCAGTAAATCTTAGAAAACATCATGTTCTTTGAACTAATCCATTCCTGCAGGTGTGGGACCCTTTGATTGCAGTAGATTCAGTTAAGGAACCTTGATTAGATCAGTTTTATTAGGTCACTTTAGGGCCTTTGATTGGGTGACATCAGTGAGGCGTGACCCAGGTTAAGTCTCTGTTCTCTTGCTGAGGTCTTATTTAGACTGAGAACTGAAACCCATTGGCTCCCACATTAACCCAGGAAGATCTCACTGTATCTGTGCATTTAAATGGGAATCCGCTGAATAGAATGGATTGAATAAAGTGTTTGTAAACAGGAAAAAAGAGAGAGAGAGGAAGGAAGCCTCTGTTTTGATTCTGCCATGTGAGAAAGTAAAGCCTGGAGTCTCTGAAAGACAAAGAAGGCCCAAGAAGCTGAGAGAGGTCCAGGGGCTGGAGGCTGGAATCAGCAGAGCACACAGGCATGGAAAGTGGCCCCTGAGAGGCTAGGCTCACAGAGCAACTCAGAGGTCAAGAGATGAGCCCTGCCATGTGCTTGATGGTCCACAGTTGAGTTTGGGGAGAAGAAGGTGAGACTGGAGGGGAAGGCAGGGACCTCAGCAGAATTTGGCTGCCATTTTGCCTCACCTTGTGGCAGGAGTCCAGGATGCAGCTCCTGACCTTTGGTGAGAAAGCATCTCTGATAATTCCTTGATTTGGACATTTTCACAGCTTCAGGTCTGTAAAATTTTACCCTAATAAATTTCTTTTATGAAAGTCAACCCATTTCTGGTATTTTAGCATTGGCAGACTTAGTAAACCAAAACAGAAATTGGTACTAAGAGAGTAGGGTACTTCTGCCTGCAAGTACCAAAAATGTTGGAATGGGTTTATAAGTGGGTAAGAGGAAGATTCTGGAGGAATTGTGAGATGCTTAATAGAATAGACTTAGATTTTTTTAAGAGACTGCTGGTAAAAATATGGACACTAAAGATACTTCTGATGGGGCCTTGGATAAAAATGCAAACTGGAAGGAAGGCAATCCTTTCTTTAAAGTGGCAGAAAACAGGGCAAAATTGACTCCTGATGTTAGATGGAAGGCAGAATTTGAAAGTGACAAGCTTGAACATTCAGCTGAGGAGTTTGCCAAACTAATTGTGGAAAATGCAACCTGGTTTCTCCTTGTAGCTTATAGCAAAATGTGAGAGGAAAGACATAAGATGAAGAACTGATCTCCTAGGCACAAAAACCCAGAAGTTGACAGTTTTGGAAATTCTGAACTTCCAGAAAGTGAGTTCCCAGAGGATAATGCTCCATGTGAGGATTTCACTAAATAGGGAACCAGGCTGCCATTTCCTTGCAAGTCAGGATTTGGAAATACCGTTATCTAGGAAGGATCTGTGGAAAGTCTTACTGTCTGATGGCTTGGAGTCCTGTGAACTGCATGCAAAACCAACAAGCTATTTGCGAGAGCTGCATGAAAAAAACACTAATGGATTTTTATGATTAGCATAGCATTTCTAAATCTAATGAATGAGGCCTTATTTTCTATTTTATTAGGATTCTAAGAAGTGGATTGAACCATTCATACATTCATTCATTCATTCACTGATCAAATAAATATTGAGCACTTATTATGTAGATGCAGTATACTTAGGCACTGAAGGTTTTAAACTAAATAAGACATACATATTTCCCTAGAAGAGCTTACATGAAAAAGAAAAATATTAAGTAAACCAATTACAGTTTCTCTGATAAGTGCTATAAAGGATGTATGCTTAGCATATTCTGAAAACTAGAGGAAATAAAAGTTTCTGCTTCCTTGGATTTCACTTTTGAAATTTTATATAAAAAGATGTGCATTTAAAGAATTAATGACAGAAGCTGATGTGGCTCAAGTGATAGCACTTCTGCCTACTATGTGGGAGAAACTGGGTTCAGTCCCTGGGGCCACCTGGTGAAAAAGAAAGGAGAGCGTGCCCGTGCAGTGAGCTACTGCCCACGTGTGTGGTGAGCTGAGTACCCACGTGAGTGCCCTCGTGGCGAGCCAGTGACCTCATGGTGAGCCAGTGTCTGTGCAAGTGAGTCATGCAGCAAGATGATGATGCAACTCAAGAGAAACAGGGAAGAGGATGTGGCTCAACTGAGAGTGTCTGTCTACCGTATGGAGGGTCCAGGGTTCAATCCCCAGGAACTCCTGACATGTGTGATAAGCTGGCCCATGCGCAGTGCTGCGATGCGCAAGGAATGCTGTGCCATACAGGGGCATCCCTGTGTAGGGGAGCCCCACACGGAAGCTGTGCACTCTGCATAAAAAAAGCGCAGCCTGCCCAGGAGTGGTGCTGCACACATGGATAGCTGATGCAGCAAGATGACACAACAAAAAAGAGACACAGATTCCCAGTGCCACTGGATAATGCAAGTGGATACAGAAGAACACACAGCGAATGGACACAGAGAGCAGACAACAGGGGAGAAGGGGAAAGAAATCAATAAAAAATAAATTTAAAAAAAAGAGAGAGAGAAACAAAGGGGAAAGTCAAGGTGAAGTGCAGCAGAAATCAGGAATTGAGGTGGTGTAGCTGACAGGGAACCTCTCTCCACATCAGAGTTCCCCAGGATCGAATCCTGGTGAATCCTAGAGGAGAAAGATGAGAAGAGAAGACAAAAAGAGAAACAGATACAGAAGATCATGTAGTGAATGGACACAGACAGCAAAAAACAGCAGGGTGGGGGGAGGGGGACAGGAAGGGGGGGAATAAATAAATAAATAAATAAATAAAATAGCAAAATTATTACTGAAAATGTTAGTCTTTTAAAAAAAAAGTAGGATTTTAAGGGATTCTTCGCTTATTTTCTTCAACCTTTGCATGTAAGCAGATAAGGATTTGTGTTTTTTTTGTCACTCTATTACCAGAAGCACACCTCATGTAATTGAAATCACTTAATGATAGTTTAACATCACTTTACCTGGTGTGCGCTTAAGGAAATTTCTACAAATGGCAAATTGCTCAGCAATATCCAAACTACCTAATAATTCTGTAAACTGAAAAATTGGCCTTTTAGTGTCTGCAATTCTGAATCATATCAAGAAGACAGCTCTGGAAACTCCCACATTTTCAAAAGTTTTGGGCTGAGCATAAGAGCAAATAGCTTCATTCTCTTCTTGTCTTCAACTGTTTCTTTACTCAGTTTCTTGAAACATTAGGTGATGAGCAAAACCTAATCAAAAGGGCAATTGTGCTTAATGTTAAAGCTCCAGGTTCACAACAGGAAGACAGTTTGTTGAATAACAATTCTGTTGTGGAAATATCCTTTGAGCATCACAATCAGATAAGAGGGAGAAAATTAATCTTAGTTGGGCGCAAGCTTTTCTCAGATATATCTTAGAGATGAAATCAGTGCTGTCAGGATAGAGTTAGTTCCTTGCATCTGCTTCACTAAGATAGTTGGGTCGCATCCTTATTTACCTTTGACTGATGTAAATCTTGCTCTCCCTAACTAATCACTCAAGCCAGAGAAACTGCAGTACAGTTGATATGTGACTTTTCTTCTTTTTCTCCATGCCTTACCTCAAGCTTTGATACTCTGTTTAGCAAAGCATCGAATAATACTCTGACACTCTATGTGTGCTAACTATTTAATAGGAGATTTTATTCTGTTCTGTTTATATTTTTTCCTCAAGCAGTTATGAATATGAGACCCTAAACCCTTTGGGGGAAATGGAGACACATTTCCATTTCCAAGTTCAGTTAGTGGCAGAGTCATAACAGAATTATCTACTCACCAGTGTTTTAAGCGGCATTGAAAAAAACTTGCTAAGGTAAATATGCTTTAATATTAAATATCAGTATTATATAAATTGATGCCAAGAATTCTGGTATTACATTTCCATGAAACCAAGTTTTTGTCAATGATGATAGCATGAGGAAATATTGTTACCATTCAGAGGCTCTCTTATTTCATTTGTAAAAGATGACAGCCCTACCTGCTCACTTTTCAGGAATATTGTGAATATGAGAGAAAGTTGATTAAATCCTTCTGTACATTGATGGACAAACTGTCTTGCTCACTTTGTACCCACAGGACTTTGTACTACACCTAATGTAGCAGGCATTAGAAAAGATACTCTATCAAACCAAATAGATATTCCTATTTGCATTGCTGTAAAAAGTCCAGCGCTAATCACAAAGTGATTGTAAACAATAATATATAAAATGTTAACTATTTTTCTTAGGCTGTGGAATCATTTGTATATTTCAAATTTTAATATGTGAATGTTTGAGCCAGGAAATTCACATGCCAAAATAATAAAGATGCACCGAGTCACTGACTGAGAAAAAAATGCTGGTAATTCACTAGTGTGGAAGTGGAAAGTTATAGGCACTGTTGGTGAGCACTGTGCTAGGGTGAATCGAGGAGGAAGAAATGTGTCTAGGGGCCTATGCAGTGAGATATTTTACATCATATATCTCCATTATTTATATCATACCAGTGAAGTTTAGTCCTAAAGAGATTTTTGGATAGTCTTTGAATGTGGAGTAAGATAATTTGGCACATAGGAAACCATAAACCATCAGAGTTTAAAGAAGGAATGGAATCCCAGGACTCCCTAAGGCTTCCCAACACAAGGAGACAAGGACAAGCCAGAGCACTAGGAAGTTTGGGGCAGTATGTGCAGAAAGGTAGGAAAGGACTATAAGGGACCTATTGGAGTTCTTTTAAGAACAAAACAAAGGAGATTTCACCTTCCTTCATACATTTTCTGCCTTGGGGCATTGAGGAAAGCTAGTGAGGGGTGACCAGGACTTTTGTGACAAAAGTACTAACACATCATTCTAAAATTATCTGGAAATGATAACTCCATCTCACACTTCACTCTGGTGTTAGAGTGAGTATTGTTATGCCTATATAAAAAAGGAATTTTATTCTTGTTTGCAGTGGCTATACTGGAAGTGAGGACTTGTGTGCGGATCCCTTCTTGGGCCCTTGGGGAGCAGCTGTGTGCTGGTGGCAGGGTCGCTGTGCCATCTGTTTTTGTTCAGTTGGGCCTCTCTTCCCTGAAACAGATGCTGAATCTTCCTGAAGGGCCTAGAGGTGACAGCGTGTCCTGAAATCTCATCAGTTTGGTAAATAGAGTAGGGAATAGGGAAGGATGGATGATATACAAGTTCAAGCAAGTTGGCATAGATGTAAGGGTTGTTATTTCAATAAAATGATAGGCACTTCTCTACTTGAGGACCCAGTTTTTTCTGAGCACAGGGGCTAAAATGTAGTCAGGAGTGATAAGCATAATTTCCAGAGCATGCTGGGAAAGTCCCTATGCTATCAGGAAATGGGGCACAGTTTCTGAGGATTCTGACAGTAATTGTTCCTTTCTTTCTGAAAAGTCAGATGTCATGCCATTCTTAGAGATTCATCACCCTGTGGATTGTATTAGCATCATGACATCGCCCGTGGCACTGGGCTTCCAGAGTAGGTTCTGGCAACAGGAGGGAAGGAGGGAAACAACTTTTCTTTCCCAGGTAGTCATTTTATCAAAGAGGATGCTGGTCAGGATCTGAGCTAGTATTTGTTTGTTTATTCTGACAGTCAGAGAAGAGGTAAGAGGCCATAGTTTCTACTAAATATTACTTTGGCACATCTTCCTGTGACAAGAAATATTTCTGTATATATTTCCTCTCTTCTGACCATGATTCTGGGACTAACCCTTTAAAAGCTGCCTTTTTCTTTGTCCCCTTTATTCTGTTAAATATCACAGAGGACTGTGCCTGTGAATGTTTCCCTTTTCTCTCTTCTCTACTGCCAGAGAGAGGGGCAGAGTCCTCACAGAACACAGACAATGAAATGCTGGGGAGAGCATTTGGCCTTAGTGTCCAGATCAAGGCATTATTGGGTGATGCTTTCTTCCCAAAGCCTGGCTGCCAGCAATCCTGGACTCCTCTGTCACATGGCAAGGCACATGGCAGTATTTACTGGTCTTTACTTTCTCTCCTGGATTTTGTTGTTTCCAGCCTCCTGCTTCAGTGGCCTTTTCTCTCTCTCTTAATTTGATTCTCTTATAAAGGACTTCAGTAATCCTCATTGCCTGATGATGCCTTGATCTGGACATTTTTTTCAGCCTTGGAACTGTAAGCCAATGAATCCCCATTGTGAAAGCCAACCCATTTCTGTTATATTGCTCTCAGCAGCCTAGCAGAGTAAAACAGATGAGTAATTTGATTAAACTATTTTAAAGAGTGAATGACAGTTTCTGAATCTTTCCATGAATATTTTCCTGTAAATATCAGGTTTGTGGGCAAATGACAAGTAATAGTTCAACCTGCTCAGGCTTGTGGTCAGATATGTAAAGATATACCCTATTGCCATTGGAAATAGGGAGATTATATAGAGCGTGGAACTCTCTGAGGTACATTTTGAGATCTCTGCACCCACAATCTTGGGGAGATCAGGGAAAGAAATACCTCTACAGTATAAAGAAATTATTTATTTGGAATTTGGGGAGATGACAAATACATTCTCCCTTTTCCTAACTTTTCTAAATATTGCTGTATCTTATGCATAACAACAACAAACATTGTTTTATAGTCTTCTCCAATATAGTATTTGACAATAAATACCATCCACAACTCCATTAGAAGCTCCTTGAAATCATGAATGAAATGTTATAAATTAATTATCTCTCACAGTTCCTGGATGGGGTGAAGCACGTATGCAGACATTGAATTAATTGAATTAATTTCAGAAATAGAATCTGTGGAGTCTGCTTTTATTTCTTCTCAATATTACTATAATGTTTTGGTATTACTTTTATGCTATTCTTTTTTAAAAAGATTTATTTATTTATTTATTTCTCTCCTCTTCTCCATTCCCGCCCCTGCCCCCACCCCAGTTATCTGTTGTATATGTCTACTTGCTGTGTGTTCTTTGTCTGCTTCTGTTGTTGTCAACAGCACGGGAATCTGTGTTTCTTTTTGTTGCATCATCTTGTTCTGTCAGCTCTCCGTGTGTGCAGCACCATTCCTGGGCAGGCTGCACTTTCTTTCACACTGGGCAGCTCTCCTTACGGGGCATACTCCTTGTACGTGGGGCTCCCCTACACGGGGGACACCCCTGCGTGGCAGGGTACTCCTTGCATGCATCAGCACTGCGCATGGGCCAGCTCCACACGGATCAAGGAGGCCCGGGGTTTGAACCGCGAACCTCCCATGTGGTAGACGGACACCCTAACCACTGGGCCAAGTCCGCTTCCCACTTTCATGCTATTCTTACAGAGTTTCTTTACTGCCATTGTTTGTTTATGATATATATGATACAGAAGAGTTGGGAGGAGACAGACACTTCATATTTTGTTTTCCACATCAGTCTCTGGAACATGAACTCCCTCTCCTGAGAAGTGAGGTGGGAAGAGATGTCTGATAGGAAAACTTCTGGGAAATATTAACGTTATATTTAGGAGAAGTGCCAAAGCAGTTTCCAACTGCAGCTATTTTTTTTCTTTCCCTCTTCTAGAACTGAATCCCGAAATTCTTAGATGGATTTCATAAAAATTATTAACTGTGGCTGAGCCCTTCCTCAATTAGTATGACACCTCAAGGTAGATAGTGCATATCCTCAATCATGAGATTTGTTACATAGCCTTTATAAGTTTCATGTGTTGATAACAATAAATGTGGCTCTCAAGTGATCTACTTTCATCATCCAGAACTCTGTCTAAACTATATTTAAAAGTGTGTTCATAGTCACAGAACTCTGAATGGATTGTATCTAAACAGGAATTGTTGACTAGGCTTCTAGTGAGTTAATGGAATAAACCCGCAACTCAGCTTTTTCTATAGCTTTCTGTGGGTATATCTTCCTTGGTTAGATTTTTAAATAACATGCCTTTTTTATTTTCCTTTATTCCTTTTTTTAAGTAATTGAGCAGACAATTGTACGATTTCTAATGTAAAGCCTTGCATCCTTATATCTTCATGACTGGGCTGTGTCTAACATACATTTTCTTCAAAATTCTAAATGTGTCCCAGGTGTGTTTATGATTTAGGGTAATAAAAGGTGTGATGGCAATATATTCATGTTGAATGAACTTAAGTATTCATTTTTTGTAACTCCATCTCTTTCTTTATTCTATTTCTTCCTCCTGTCCACTGCCCACTTTTGCCCTCATCTCTCTAGCCACACATTTCAGAAAAACCTTTTCCTGCATTTTATTGCTGTTTTTAGGAATGACCAGTAGGTGGCAGTAAAATTTCAAACTCGAAGACCTTTTAAGGGCCTTATCACTCAGCAAAGAGGGTAGACAGGAGAAATCAAATTGTGCAAGCTAATGGTAGAACAGTGGAGTTTTCTAAAAGCCATCTATAATTAAACACAGGGACTTATTTTTTTAAAACCCGAGACATTCCAGCACAACTAAAGAGAGTGTCATTAGGGTATATTCTTGGCTAGGAGACCCTAAAGATTAGGAAATTGTGAGAAGGAAGGGAATTAGTGGAAATTTGCCTCAAATGAAGAACTCCCCAAACAGCCTTTATCGTTTTGAGTTCTGGGGTTTGTTTCCTTACCTCCATCTTTCTCCTTTCTTCCTCCTCTTTCTGCACCCCTACCCCTTGGTGGTGGTGAATGTTACCTTTGAGTCTATTTGAATGAGTTTTTGACCATTTGAATAAGGAATGTGCTTGTCTTTCTCTCATTTCAATGCCATTTTGTGTGGTTGCTAGAACTTTCATCTCTCTCCTTTCATTATTGCCTGCTCTTTTACTGTACATGCTTTGTTCATTGTCTTAATAGAAATATTTGTAATTAGAAGGACAAAAAAGCAAACAAAGAGAGGATTGTACAGCTGATGGAGATTCTCAGTGCTAAGGGATTTCTGGTTCCATTTTACCTAATTAGATCTGCTTTGGGACTAGAATAGTATAGTGGTGGTGAAGATGTCACCTAGATGCACGATCCCTGCCATTTCAAACCCTCAAAGTGATGTCATAGGCCTAGCATATGAGTCCTCAGGAATAGTCAGTACACATCCTTGAGGGACACTCACAGCCATGCCCTGGAGATAATAATCTATAGTGCACTTTTGAATCACATTAAATCATCCCTTTGCTTTATTTGAATGAAAATTCTTAAACAGTTTCTGGAATTAAGCTGAACTAATGTAGCATCACAATTTAAAGTTAAAACAGAAGAAAACCAAAGATAGTACTTCTGGAGTAGCAGTGTGGGCTCTTGAAATGTGCCTGTCAGGAGTCTATAGCTGGGAAGTGAGTTTTCATTTGGGCCACTCCTCATGAGTCTAACAAAAATATCAGAATGATTCAGGCAAGGAACAGAGCCAAACCTGGGAAACTTTCACTGTAACTGAAAGGTTCCTCATGTTCATCAGTAAGAACAAGCTCGTTAGCACACATTTAGGGGACTGTTAATCAAGAAGAGACTGGATTTCACCAATGTGTGAGAAAAATACATGAGATAAACCAATGAAACGCTTGAAGAATGTGATCAGGAGAGAGAAAAAAATAAAAGAGGAATGAGAAAAGAGAGAAGGAAAGAATATCTAGAGTTAATAGAAAACTGGAAATCAGAGGCTTCTCTTTCTCTCCTCCTTTTTATTGTGGTTCTCATCCCTAAAGATGGAGAGTATAGAGGAAAGCAAGCAAAAAAGGGAAAATTAATGAAATATATATATAGAAAGAGTTGTATTTAATATGTGGACATGTGTAAGAGCATTGCTTTGTTCACTAAAGAGGATTGCATAGCCAAAGAACAGTTTATTTATTTATAGTGTACCAAGCATGGTGTAGAGGTAGCACAGCTTCCAGCCCACCCTAGCATTTCTTCTTTGTTTTCTACCATAATTCCAAGAGCGTAAATGAGGAGGACATTGGCTTTACCAGCTAAGCCTTGTGAGTTGGTATAAATATCTCACTTCCCTCCCCCTTTCCCCACCCATGGTTCATTATCTTGGGAAAACCACTGTTGATGTCAGGTCAGTTTCATAATTTGTATCCCTGTTTTTTTTGCCCGCCTGTTCAGATTCTGTTCTTTTACCTGTCCTTTATGTTTATTCCAACCTCACCTCTGTGTCTGTGTGGTGACCCCATTCTATGGACAGGCCCACACTACGTGATGGTCACACTTGCCATCTCTAGAGTATATGTATTGGGGACACTGGGAAGGGAGTAAGGCATTCATTTTTGGATGATTTTCTTCAGAAGTATGATGATAGTTTCCCAGTATTTCTCTTATCTATCCTCCATCTAAAATGGATAATCCATTTGATCTCTAAGGAGGGATATAGTATTTACATTCTGAGGAAGGACCAGTTAGGAAAGTCATGGCACTATTGAATTAAAGCCGTGAAATGTAAAGAAAACCAAAATATTGTGTAGGAACACAGATTGCTGACTTTAAAAAAAAAGGTATTAAAATAATACTGGAGTTTGACCAGTATTATTTAAATAAAAATAGGATTTTGTGACTCTTTCAGGGTATGTTTGTAAGTTTAGAACATTTCGTGGAAGTTACCAAGAAAATGCATGTATCCAAGAACTATTGTGAATCATTTCATTAGATTGCAGAGGATGAAATAGTCAAGATGCCGATAATTTCAGTTCCAGGTTTATAGATTTAAAACAATAAAACATCATAAGAGGTGCAGTAATTCTTAAAGACTTTTGCCTTCATGAATTAAATACTTTTTCACTCGTTAATATTGCTGCTTTGCTGCTAGAAAACTGGGCAACTTTCTCAGTGTTCTTAAAGCTTGTAATTGATCTATTTGAAAAATTAGAGGTTTTGAAGGGAAACTTGCTGACAGAAGTCAATCGAGGTATCTCTGGGTTTCTTAGAGATTCCTTGTGTTTTAGTGATGGTAGGGTTGAGATGCAGCACTGTCAGATACAGTAGCAACTAGCCATTTTGTGCCTTATGACTCATTCCCTCAAGTTCTTAATATCTGCATAAATTAACCTGATGAAATGATTCAATCCAAGATATTATGGCTAAATGAAGGTGGATAGTTTCACAATTTCAGAATTTTCTATACAAACACTCTTATTCCAGAATAAGGCAGACTTTAGTCACTTGGAGGCCTGAAGTTGACGTCCTTAAACACAGATTATTTTTTGAAATGTATTGCTTTACTTTAAGAATTCTAATGACATTTGCTTTTTAATCCATAATATGGCTGTGCTGGTTGCCATAGAGAAATAATATTTTTAGTTTTATCTTCTTTTATTCTTTTAATATACTTTATTTTTATTAGAGAAATTGTAGATTTACAGCACAATCATGCATAAAATACAGGATTCCCATATACCACCCTATGATCAACATTTGATATAATTGATAAAAGCACATTTTTATAATTATACTATTAACTAAAGTCCATGGTTGAACTTTGGATTCACTGTGTTGTGTAGTTCCACAGATTTTTTTCTTTACTTTTTATTCTAGCAAAAGAAATGCAATCTAAAAATTTTTCTTTTAACTGCATTCACATATATATTTCAGCACTGTTAGTTGCACTCAAAATGTTGTGCTACTATCACCACCATCCATTACCAAAAACATTTCTATCATCCAAATAGGAACCCTGTATATTATAGCCAACCTTCTCTTTCTCTATCCCACCCTGTCCTCTAGTCACCAATATTCTAGATTCTGACTCTATCAGTTTGCTTATTGTAATTATTTCATATCAGTGAGATCATACGATATTTATCCTTCTGTGTCTGGCTTATTTCATTCCACGTGATGTCTTCAAGGTTCATCTTTGTTGCCATACGCACCAGAACGTCATTTCTTTATATGGATGAATAATATTCCATTGCATGTATATTCAACATTTCGTTTATCCATTCATCAGTTGATGGTTGCTTGGGATGTTTCCATCTTTTGGCAATTGTGAATAATGCTGTTATGAACATAGGTTGCAAATATCTGTTCGAGTCCTCCTATTAGTTCTTTTGGGTATATTACTAGTAGTGGGATTGCTGGATCATAATGATAATCCTGTACTTAATTTTATGAAGAATTGCCAAACTGTCTTCCAGAGTGGCTGCACCATTTTATATTACCACAGCCAATGAATGAGTAGTCCTGTTTCTCCACATCAGCTCTTAAACTTGGGATTTTCTGTTTTTGTTGTTGTTAATAGCAGGCATTCAAATGGCTGTGAAATGGTAACTCATTGTGATTTTGATTTGCATTTCCCTGATGGCTAATGATGTTGAGAATTTTTTCATGTGATTTCTTGCCATTTTTATGTCTTCTTTGGAGAGATGTCTGTTCAAGTGTTTTCCCCATTTTGTAATTGAGTTGTTTGACTTTTTATTGTTAAGTTAAAGGATTCCTTTATGCTGGATATTAAGACTTCATTGGATATATTTTCTCTCCTTGTTTGGTTGTCATTTTTCTTTTATGAGAAAGTCCTTAGAGGGACAGATTTTTTAATTTTGATGAGGCCCGTTTATCTATTTTTTGTTTTATTGCTTGTGCTTTAGGTGTAAAGTGTAAGAAACCATTGCCTAACCCAAGGTCTTGAAGATGCTTGCCTACATTTTCTTCTATGAGTTTAATAGCTCTGGCTCTTATATTTAGGTCTTTAATCCCTTTTGAGTTGATGTTTATGTATGATGAAGGAGGTCCTCCACTTCTTTTTGCAAATGGTGGTCCAGTTTTTCCAGCAACATTTATTGAAGAGACTCTTCTTTTCCAATTATTGATCTTGACCACCTTGTCAAAAATCACTTGACCATAAATATGAAAATTGATTTCTGAGTTCTCAGTTTAACTCCATTGGTCTGTCTATCTGTCCTTGTGGTAGTACCATGCTGTTTTGATTACTGTGGCTTTGTAGTAAGTTTTAAATTAGGGAGTATGAGTCCTCCAACTTTATTCTTCATTTTCAAGATGACTGTGGCTATTCCAGGTCCCTTACCTTCCAAATAAATAAATTTCCATTCTGAAAGAAGGTTGTTGAAATTTTGATTGGGATTGCAATGAATCTATAAATTGTTTCGGATTTAGATCTTAATGATATTTAGTCTTCCAATCCATGAACACAGAATATCTTTCCATTTATTTAGGTCTTTGACTTCTTTTAGCAATGTTCAGTAGTTCTCTGTGTACAAGTTCATTATATCCTTTTTAAGATTTATCCTAGATATTTGATTCTTTTAATTGCTATTATGAATGGAATTACTTTCTCAATGTCTTCTTCTAATTGTTCACAACTTAGGTATATAAACACTATTGACTTTTGGATATTGATCTTGTATTCCACCATTTTGCTGAATTAATTTATTAGCTCCAGAAATATTGTGGATTTTTCAGGATTTTCTGTAAATAGGATTATGTCATCTTCAAATAGGGAAAGATTTACTTCTTCCTTTCCAATTTGACTGCCTTTTATTTCTTTTTCTTGTGTAATTTCTCTGGCAAGAATTTCATGTACAATATTAAATAACAGTGGTGACAATGGACATCCTTGTTTTGTTCCTGATTTTAGAGGAAATCTTTCAGTCTTTCATCACTAAGGATGTTAGCTGTGGGTTTTTCATGCACACCCTGAAAAAGGAAGTTTCCTTCTATTCCAGTGTTCTAAGTTTTTTCATCAAGAAGGGATGCTGGATTTTGTAAAATAAGTTTTTCTACATCAGTTGAGATGACATTGGGTCTTTTTTTTTCCTTCATTGTGCATTGTGTTAATGTGGTGTATTATATTAATTAATTTTTTAAAAAAGATTTATTTATTTATTTAAACCCCCCCCACCCCCTGCATTTGCTGCGTCTTGTTTCTTTGTCCGCTTCTGTTGTCGTCAGCGGCACGGGAAGTGTGGGCGGCACCATTCCTGGGCAGGCTGCACTTTCTTTCGCGCTGGGTGGCTCTCCTTATGGGGTGCACTCCTTGCCCGTGGGGCTCCCTTACTCGGGGGACACCCCTGCATGGCGTGGCACTCCTTGCGCGCATCAGCACTGCGCATGGGCCATCTCCACACGGGTCAAGGAGGCCTGGGGTTTGAACCGCAGACCTCCCATATGGTAGACGGAGGCCCTAACCCCTGGGCCAAGTCCGTTTCCCTAATTTATTTTTTTTATGTTGAATCTCCCTTGCATTCCAGGGATGAAACCCACTTGATCATAGCGTATAATTCTTTTAATATGCTGTTAGATATGGTTTGTTAGAATTTTTTTGAGGTTTTTCACATTTATATTCATAAGAAATATTAGCCTGTAATTTTCTTTTCTTGGGTTATTTTTATCTGACTTTGGTGTGAGGGTGATGGCTTGGTAGAATGAATTAGGGAGGGTTCCCTCTTCTTCAATTCTTTGGAAGATTTTGAGCAGAATTGGAGTTAAGTCTTCTTGGAATCTTTGATAGAATTTGCCAGTGAAGCCATCTGGTCCTGGAATTTTCTTTGTTGGGAGGTTTTTGATTACTGATTCTCTTTATTAGTAATTAATTAGTTTGTTGAGATCTTCTATTTTTTCTTGAGTCAATGTAGGTAGTTACTGGGTTTCTAAGAATTGGTTAATTTAATTTAGGTTATCTAATTTATTGGCATACAGTTGTTCATAGTATACTCTTATAGTTCTATTTATTTCAGCATGGTCAATGTCCCCCTTTTCATTTCTGATTATTGTAATTTGTATCCTCTGTTTTCTTTGTCAGTCTAGGGAAAGGTATGTCAATTTAATCAATCTGTTCAAAGAACCAAATTTTGTTTTTGTTAGTTCTCTATTGGTTCTTGTTCCCTATTTCATTTATCTCCACTCTAAAATTGTTCTTTCTTTCCTTCTGCTCACTTTGGGTTTAGTTTGCTCTTTTTTTCCCAGTTCTTCTTGTTTTGAGGTTATGTCTTTAATTTTGATAGCTTTCTTTTTAAAAAAAATTATTGAAATATATCACTCATACGCAAACATACATAAACAATAAGTATATAGTAATAGTTGTGTGAACTTACAAAACAAACATACATAACATCATACAGGGCTCTCTTACCTCACCCTATCATCAATACATTGCACTGTTGTTACACATTTTAAACTAATGATTAAAGAACATCCTCAAAATATTACTACTAAACAAAGTATTTTCCCCCAACCCGCCCTATTATTATTATTTTTTATTACCACTTATACATGAACATACATATGATAAGTATATAGTAAAAGTTGTGAACTTACAAAGCAAACATGCATAATGTCATACAGGGGTCTCATTCATCAACACCCCATCAACACCTTGCTTTGTCACAAGACATTTGTTACAAATTATGAAAGAATATTGTCAAAATCTTATTACTAATTATAGTTCTTATCTTATGTTTGGTGTATTTTTCCCCCAAACTCACCCCATTATTTTTTAAAATATATTTTTATGACAAAAGTTGTAAACTTACAAAACAATCATTAAAAGAAAAGACAGGAGAGAGAGGCCTGGAACAGAGTCTAGAAATGAATTCATAAAAAACGCCCCTCTATCAACACACCACACTGTGGTGGAACATTTGTTACAGATTATGAGATAATATCATCTGATTATTATCATGTCCATAGCACACATTTGGCACACATTTTCCATACTCCCCCATTATCAACCCAGTACATCTTTGGCATAGATGCAAGTATATTACATTTTTACTATAAACCACAGTCCATAGGTCACTCCAGTTGTATTTTTCCCAAGCTTCTCCACATTCTCACCACTCTGCATTTGTGATGTACATTTGCTCTAGCTTACAAAGAATACTCTTGCATCTGTACTATCAACCACAATTCTCATCCACCTCTGGGTTTACTGTGCTTTTCACCCTAGATTATTCTCTAGCATTCTGTCAATTGGCATTTACATCCCTAGACTACCATTTTCAACCACATCCCCATTATAAACCAGCTCTTACTCACAGTAAAGTGTTACTATCCACTGTACATTTCTACACTTTTACATTAAAGCTAATTAAAACTTCTACATACATTAAACATCAGTAGTCCATCTCAGTCCTCCTCTTATCTCCTTTAAAAATCCACCACCTGCCACCAGGGCTTGAAGGTATTTTCCTACATTTTCTTCTAGAAGTTTTATGGTTCTTGTTTTTATATTTATGTTTTTTATTCATTTTGAGTTAACTTTTGTATAAGATGTGATATAGGGGTCCTCTTTCCTTCTTTTGGCTATGGATATCCAGTTCTCTCGGCATCATTTGTTGAATGGACTGTTTTGCACAAGCTGTGTGGGTTTGACAGGCTAGTCAAAAATCACTTGACCATACATGTGAGTGTCTGTTTCTGACCCATCAGTTCAGTTTCATTGTTCTATATGTCTGTCTTTATGCCAGTATTATGCTGTTTTTACCACTATAGTTAGGTAGTATTATTTAAAGTCTGGAAATGAGCATCCTCGAACTTTGCTTTTTTTTTTTTTTTTGAGATGTTTCTGGCTATTCAGGACCTCTTATCCTCCCAAGTAAATTTGATAATCATGTTTTCCATTATTTAAATATATGCTGGTGAAATTTTTATCAGGATTACAATGAATCTGCATATCAATTTGGGTAGAATTGATGTCTTAATTTTATTTAGTCTTCCAATCCATGAGCATGGAATGTTCTTTCAATTATTTAGGCTTTTTAAAATTTCTTTTAACAATGAGTTAGCGTTTTCTCAATACAAGTGCTTTACATTGTTGGTTAAGTTTATTCCTGATTATGTGGATTTTACCTGTCATATTTTGTTTTCAACCCTCTTTTGACACTTTTAGTTACTTTTATTGATATAATCTTCATTTCTAGACTCTGTTCCAGGCCTCTCTCTCCTGTCTTTTCTTTTAAGGCTCTAACATGCCCTTCAGTATTTCCTGCAAAGCTGGTATCTTGGTTACAAACTCTCTCAGTTTCTGTTTATCTGTGAATATTCTAAACTCACCCTCATTTTTGAAAGACAATCTTGCCAGATATAAGATTATTGCATAGAAGTTTTTTTCTTGCAGTATCTTAAATATATCATACCACTGTCTTCTTGCCTCCATGGTTTCTGATGCGAAATTGACAATCATATTAGGTATCCCTTATATGTTACGCATTGCTTTTCTCTCAGAATTTTCTCTTTTTCTTAGTCATTTGACATTTTGATTAATGTGTCTCAGAGTTGGTGTATTCAGATTTTTTGGATGGGAGTGTATTGTTCTTTTTGGACATGGATATCCATGTTTTTCAATAGGGCTGGGAAATTTTCTATCATTATTTCTTCAATATTCCTTCTTCCCCTCTTCCCTTTTCTTCGCCTTCTGGGACACCCATGACACATATTTTTGCATGTTTCTTGCTGCCATTTAATTCCCTGAGACCTTGTACAATTTTTTCCATTCTTTTCTTCATCTGTTCTTTTATATGTTCACTTTTAGAGGCCATTTGTTCAAGTGCACCAATCCTTCTGCCTTCTCAAATTTGCTATTATATGATTCCAGTATATTTTAAATTTCATTTATTGCACCTTTTGTTCCCATAAGATCTGCTATTTTTCTATGTATGCTTTCAAATTCTTCTTTGTGCTCATCCAATGTCTTCTTAATATCCTCAATTGCTTTAGCTATCTCATTGAATTTATTAGGGAAATTTGTTTGACCATCTATGATTAGTTAGTTATCTCTACTCCTTTATGTCATCTGGAGGCTTATCTTTTTCCTTTAACTGAGCCATGTCTTCCTGTTTCTTGGTGTGGATTGTAATTTTTTGTTGGTGTTTTGGCATCTGGCTTACTAGAGTATTTATTCTGGGTGCAGTTTTTTCTCTTTAGTTCAGGACTTCCTGCCCTTTCTCCCTTGCTGGTTGTGCAGTAGGAGCCAAGGATGTAGTTGTTGCTATAAGCTGTGGAGGTTCAAGCTGCTCTCATTCAAGCTTCTCCCAGCTTTCTTCTTTGCCAGGGGTAGGGACAGAGCCAAAGCTGTGTGGAATAATCCAAGTCATGCAGGCCTGGACTGTAGTTACCCAGAGAGACTGATGAAGCTTCACACCCCTTTCTACCCTGCCTGGGACACTGATGGAACTACAGGTGTGGGCAGCAATCTATGCAGTATGGGTCCAAGATGACCACAGTTGCCCTGATAGACTTCCAATTATTCAGTCTATGCTAGCCAAATGTACCTGCATTTACGTGGATAGGTTGGTGCAGCGCCTGCCAGCTTCCTCACTGGTAAAAGTGAGGCTGAAGCGTAGGCTAGGGCTGCAGGTCACTCTGCATGAAAGAAACTGGTCTCTATCAACGCTGTGCTTTTCAGTTAACCTGGCTTCCCCTGATGCGGGGGCAAAGTCAAAATGGCAACCACTGGTCTCTTTCCAGCTCGGACAGGTTCAAACTTTAGCTGTTCTTAGGATTATACTTTAGCCTGCTGAATTTACTAATCAGTAGCTGAAGTTGGTGTCCAACCGTCTCTTACTCCCCTGGTTTTGGGAAGTGGAGCTTCCAATTCCAGCTGCAGAATAGCTCCCAAGGTGACTTGTGCCCCCAGTATAAGATGGTCACCAGCCTCAATGACATGGAGTGCTCTACTTAAGAATCTTCTCTGCAGATGAACAACCTCCTGCTTCTATTCTTTCAAGGATGTTTCAGGATGTTCTTCTGGTCTCCTGGAGCCCCCAAACAGGTGCTTTAGATAGCTCTGGATGATTACTAACTGCTGACTATAGGAGCTCCTTCCTCTGCCTCCATCTTGCTGGTTGTCTCCACTTTCTTCTTTTTTTAATATAAGTATTTAGAGCTATAAATTTGCCTCATATTGCACCGTTTTCTGCATCACATGAGTTTTGGTATGTTTCATTTTCATTCACCTCAAGGTATTTCCTAATATCCCTGTGATTTCCTCTAAGCCATTGGCTGTTTAAAAGTCTATTGTTTAAGTTCCTCAGATTTTGAATTTTACATTTATCCCTAAGTTATTGATTTCTACTTCATTCCATTTTGGTTGGAAATGATACATTGTGTGATTTAAATATATTTGAATACTGAGATGAGTTTTGTGACCTGATACATGGTCTATCTGGGAGAATGATTCATGTTCACTTGAGAAGAAAGTGAATTCTATTTTTGTTGCGTGAAGTTTTCTATATTTATCTGTTAGGTCTAGTTGGTATACAGTATCATTCAATTCTTTTCTTTCCATATTTGTCTTCTGATTAGGTGTTTTATTCATTATTGAATATAGTATATTAAAATCTCCTGGTACTAATGTAGAACCATCAATTTCTCCCTTAAAATCTGTCAGTATATGCTTCATATATTATGGGGCTCTGCTGTTAAGTACATGAATCTTTATAATTGTTACATCTTCTTGTTGAATTGACCTATTTATCAGATTACAATGACTGTTTTTGGTCCTTGTAACAATTTTAGAATTAAAATCTATTTTAGCTGATACTAGTATAGGTGCCTGAGCTCACTATTGGATACTACTTGCATAGTTTATTTCTTCCCTACCCTTTCATTTTCAACCTAATTATATGACTGAATTTACAGTGAGTCTCTTGTAGACAGCATACAGTTGGGTCATGCTATTTTAAATCCATTCTGCCAATTTCTTCCCCTTTTGATAGGAGAGTTTACTCCATTTACATTTAAAGTCACTATTGGTGATGCAGGACTATTTTCTGTCATTTTGCTATTTAGCCTTTGAAGGTCATCTACTTTTTTTGCCCGTTAATTCTTTCGTTAATATCTACACTTAAATTTATTTGATTTTTTTTGTGTGTGTATAGTAACATACTGAGTATCCTTTTCTATATGGATATATTTTTTCATGTATTTTCCTTATGCTTACCATGGGGTTAAAATTTAATTTTCTAAATCTAAAACAATCATATTTGGTTTGATATAAACTTAACTTCAATAGCATACACTTAAACTTTCCATATATACTCTTCTGTCTTTGTACTTGTTAGCATTTATATCTTTGTTACATTGTATGTCCAAAACCATAGTGTTATCACTACTTTTTATGCATTTGCATTTTAGTACCTGTAGGAAATAAGTGGGATTACATACAAACAATATATTACAATAATACTGATATTTATAATTACCCAATTATTTACTGTTATGACAGGTCTTTGTTTTTTTATGCTGCTTTGAGCCACTGTTTAGTGTCTTTTCCTTTCAGTCTGATAAACTTCCTTTAGTATTGCTTGTAGGGAAGGTCTAGTGATGATGAATTCCCTCAGCTTTGTTTACCTAGGAATGTCTTAATCTCTTACTCACTTTTGAAAGAAAATCTCACCAGATATAAAATTTTAAAATTCTACTTGTCCTTTGCATTCAGTAATGTGATCAGCGTGATCAGTGTATGACAGGGTGTATTTTTCTTCATGTTTATCCTGTTTGTTTTTTTCTGGGCTTCTTGGATGTATATATTCATGTATTTCATTAAGTTTGGGAAGTTCTCTATCATTATTTCTTTGAATATTCCTTTACACCTTTCTCTCTTTCTTCTTTATCTGGCACTTCCATAATGCATAAATTGATCTTCTTGATGGTGTCCCTGAGGTATCTTTGGCTATTTTCACTTTTTATCATTCTTTTTTCTTTCAGTTCTTCAACATAGCTCATTTCAAGTTCTTATCTTTGAGTTCTTTGATTCTTTCTCCTGCCAACTCTAATATGCTCTTGATATTTTATCTGGGCATTTTTCATTTCAGTTATTATGGTCTTCAACTCTAGTAGTTATGTTTGGATGCTTTTTAAAATTTCTTTTTACCAAGATTTTCATATTATTCAGTGTTTTCCTGATATCCTTTACTTCTTTCTCTGAATTTTCCATCATCTCCCTTAAGCAGTTTTAAGATCACTGCTGAAAGGATTTGTTTGGTATGTCTATATTCTCATCTTCAGTGGTGTTTTCTGGATTTTCATCCTTTTTCTTTGGATAGCCCTTCACTTCCTCTTTCTTCATTTGTCTTGTACTCATTGCACACTGTATATTTTAATATTTAAAAATGATAACTCTATGATTAATTCCCCTGAGATTTATATTTCTTTATTTTATAACCAGCTGGTGATAAGACAGATTTTCTTGAACTTCAGCTCTCCTATCAGGAAGGTCTTGTCAAGGCAAAGTTAGTTTGCAGACTTTTTCCAGTTTTTATGGGCCTCTGTCTTGTCCTGGGATTTTGCTTGTTAGGTTTTTTTGTTGTTGTTTTTTTTTTTTTTTTTTGAGTTTCCTCTTTTTTAACGAGTTTGGTTGTCCCCTCTGTTTCCCAGGAGGCAGACCTCCCTCTCCAAGTGTTTGAAGCCTGCAAGCTTTTCCCCTAAATTTTCAACCTCTATAGTTTCTTACACTTCTTTCATTATTGCAATCTGCTTTTGTCTGGAAGGCATATTCTGGAAGGAGGGGCATACCAGAGAGGACTTTCCCATGTCAATATTTCCCAGCTTAAACAGGGCCAGTGACCCATGAAGGAATGCAGGCCAACTCCAAAATGCCCTATGTAGGGGACCAGGATGGGTGCCAAGAGTTTTTTGCATGGCTCCCTGAACCTGAGCTTTCTTGGCCTGCCCAGCAAATAAAGCCCTTCAACTAACTGTTCTTCACAGCCTTAAGGAAATTTAGGGTCTTTAAGTCTCCTCTGCTGTGGCTTTTTCTAGGCTGGCTTGAAACAATGGCCACTCTCAAAGCTGGGTCACCAGTGATCTGAAGTTGCTAATCAAAAGCCTTGGCCAGCAATCAGCTGTGCCTACCCCTGGTCTTGGGGAAGAGGATATTTTTTTAAAGCTATTTTTTTTTTAAAAGAAACTTTAGATTACATAAATGTTACATTAAAAATATAGGGGATTCCCATATGCCCCACTCCCTCCTCCTCCCACATTTTCCCACATTAACATTAGTGTGGTACATTTGTTACAATTGATGAACACATATTGAAGCATTGCCACTAACTGTGGATTATAGTTTACATTATAGTTTACACTCTCTCCCACACAATTTTGTTTGTTATGATAAAATATATAAAAGGCCTATATCCATCATTGCAATGTCATGGAAGACAATTCCAATGTCCTGAAAATGCCCCCATATTACACCTATTTTTCCCTCTCCCTCCCCTCAGAACCTCCAGTGACCACTGCCTTTACAGCAATGATAAAAGTTCTTCCATTGCTAGAATAACAATAAGTATAGTAGAATAATAGTAAGTCTACTTTAGTCCATTGTTCATTCCCCAATCCTGAGGATTTGGAGATGGTGATTCTCACTCTGCCTCTAATTGAAAGGGAATTTAGATCACATGGGGCAGATGGATGGAACTGTCTCTTCGAAAGTTCTCAAGTACTAGATAGATCCAAAATGTATTATAAGTCATTAGACCAAACAACTTCAGTACCCTAAAAGATGTATTATATATGAAATACCCTTTAAAGGTATGTAGAGATTCTGTGCTCAAGGGGCTAAAATATGAATGATTAGATTAGATCTGTTCTTCTGTATACACTTTACTTATCTCAGAAAGCTGATATTTGATAAATATCAAACGATTGAGACATTTTGTGTTTTCATAAGCAGAGACACCCACACTAACAGTGTGACCATGGAGAAGTTGCTTGGGGTCTCTAGGCTTATGCTGGCAATTTTATGTTTATTTTCCAGGTCTACTCTCACCCTTCCTTTCCCTGCTCTGACCCTGGGAAGCTGTGTGAATGGTTGGGATCAGCCCATGGGAGCACTGGCATGAGATGAAAGGGAGGAGGAAATTGAGGTTGGGTGTTTAATTTCCAACCTTCCTCCCTGTGGGTCACCCCAGGCTGGCTCCTGAGAGGTGGTCCATTCCCCATAGCTCTCTGTTGCACATGTGCTCTCTCTCTGTTTTGTTAACTTCTTCCTTCTCTGGCTGCTTTGGGCCTATGAGTGGTAAAATCCCTCTTTTTCCCTCCCCTATTTCTACTACTTACCTCTAGGGTACTGCAGTGCCTCTGTGGTTCTCCAAACCCTGCTCACACTTTTATAAATAGTCTCAATGTTAAATGATTCTTAAGTTGCTTTATTTCAGTCTGATATCTATTTCCTTCTAGGACCCTGGCTTATGTGCAACAGTTTCCTCATCTATAAAATCTGCATAATAATTGTGCTTACGCATGGGCTTAATATTAGGATAAATGATTAGATAATGTATGTAAAGTGCATAGTATAGTGCGTGGTTCATCATAATTTCTGAATATTTGCTATAGTCATTAGTTAATAAAGAAAAAATCAGTATGGGAAGAGCAAGAAAAGATTTCACAAAGAGATGAAACTTGAACTTGGATAGAAATTAGAAGAGACAATTGGCAAAGCATTCTAGTGAAGGGAAATAATAGGAACACAGGAATTAAAATGGAAATTGTGCTCATGATTAGAGAAAAATGGGTGGGGAGCCTCATAGATGACTTATGAATTAAATTAACAATTGGCATCATAGTCTACCAGATCAGATACAAAGGCCATGAATGATAATGGTTCTCTTTGATTTCTGCACCATTTTTATGCATTTGCACATATCCTCCTTAAATCTTTCTTTACTTCCCTTGACACATCTCTCAACTGTTTCTCCTGTTAACTTCGTTACGCTGCAAGCTTCTTAAATGCTAGGATTGTTAGGATTGGCTTTAGCTATCCCTCTTCCTACTGTACACCCTGGCCTTAGGCAATCATATACACTATATTTTGTTTGGTGAACATCTGGGTATGCCCAGGCATCTGAACTGCTTATCTTCAGATCCATGATACCACCAAACTGCTAGATGTATCTGCTAAATACCCAACAGACTACTGAAATTTGAAATGTTCCAAACACATCATTCTTGTCTCTATGCGCCAGGTTTGCTAGTCTGTTATTTCTGTTCTTGGCTTAGCAGTACCACTCTCTAACCAAACATCAACCCAAATCTGAGAGTGGCCTTTGGCTGCATCTCCTCCTTCCTCCCATATATGCACAGTCACTAAGTACTCTACACTCTACTTCCCAAATATCTCCTATACGCATCCTCTTGTTTCCATCTTCTTGACTAGTCTTAGTTCAGATTCACCAGTATCTTTCTCTTGACTCTTTTTTGTTTCAATAGAATTCAGTAATGCCTATATGGGTTTAACAAATCACACTGTACAAAACGTTACAGAAATAAAGCAGAATTTCTCTTTTGCTGCAAATCCCCAATCCTAGGGTTCTTTTCCACAGAGGCAATCACTGTTACTAGTTTTGCTTACTACGTTCCAGATATAATCTATGACCATACACATTAGTATGTGCACATATAATTTGTTTTCCTCGAATATATTGCCGTATATTGTGGCCAAACCCTGTTTTTTTTCTCATTATATTGGCAGCTTGATTTGGGGAGTAGAGGATGGTAGGTTTTGATGTCCATCAAATTCATTCTTTATGTTTAAAGTCCAGAAATTATATTAGCATATATTTATTGTCCTTTCAGTCTGCAGATTAAGATCCCCTGTTGGGGATTGACTCTTATCTCCCACAAGAGGCATGTTCAGGTCCCAACCCCTGGTCCTGTGGGTGTGAACCTATTTCTAAATAGGACCTTTGAGGATGTTATTAGTCAACGTGTGCCCATACCAAATGAAGGTGAACTTTAATCCAATATGGCTGAAACCATTATAAGCAAAGGCAATTGAACACAGAAGCAGAAGCCATTGGGAACAGTCAGAAGCTGGAAGTCAATAGATCCAGAAGAAAAGGAGAAGACTCTGTCATGTGCATTGTCATGTGACAGAAAAGCCAAGGAACTGGAAGATTGTTAGTCAGCCAGAAGATACTGAGCCTGGGAGGAAGCAAGCCTCTAAAACTATGAACCAATAAATTCCTGTTACCAAGCCAACCCATTGTATGGTATTTGTTTTAGCACCTAGGGAATTAAAATACTTTATTTTAGAGGTTTCTTCTCTTATATCTTTAATTTTCTTTTTGTTCTATATGTTCTATTTACCAATTTTGTGTATTTTGACCTTCCTACCAAAACCAAAACAGTTTTTGGCAATGGAAAGCTATGCATTGCAATGACAATACCTAAAAATGTAGAAATAGCTTTGGAATTGGATAACGAGTAATGGCTGGAAGATTTGTGAGTGCTCAAAAATGAGTGAGAGCTATAGAGAAAGTTTGTATCATCCTAGAGAAGACATAATTGATCATGAATAGAATGTTGGTATAAATATAGATGTTAAAGTTACTTCTGTTGAGGCCTTAGAAGGAAATAATGAATGTGTCTTTGGAAATTGGAAGGAAGGTGTTCCTTGTTATAAAGTGGCAGAGAAATAGAGTTCTTATGTTGGATGTAGGGCAGAATTTGAAAGTGATGCCCTTAGTTATTTAGGTGAGGAGATTTGCAAGCTATGTGTGAAGGGTACAATCTGGTTTTTCTTTGCAACTAGTAGTGAAATGAGAGAAGAAAGAAAAAAACTTGAGGATTGAACTGTTTAAGCACAAGGAAATCAGAAATTCATAATTTGGAAAATTCTCGGTCTATCCAAATAGGGTGCTTTGAGACTATTGCCTGAAATGACCCTATCAGGGTCCTCCCTGAACTTCTGGGAAGTGAGTCTCCAGATAACAGGGTTCTATGTGAGGGTTCAACTGAACAACCCTTGCTAAAGAGGTTGTGCCTGGACAAGGATCCAATCAGCCATTTCAGTGGAAGTCAGGCTTGGAAATGAAGTTATCCTGGAAATATCAGTGGAAGGTTCTGTTATGGTTTGGATTGCTTGAACTGAAAGCAAAGCTGACAAGTCTTTTGTAAAATTTGTATAAGCAGAACCAATCTGGAATGAAAGGGACAGAGAAGAGAAAATTGAGGGACAAATTATTTCAAGGGAAAAACCATGGAAGCAAAGGTCTGAACTGAAAAGATCTCCTCAGGTAATGAGAGTGGGCCACCTACCTGTGTGGAAAAGGCAGGTCTGCCCCTACATTTGGAGGGGGCAGGACATCTGGTCTAACACTTGCACCCCATTGTTCAGGGACAGTGCTGCCACCCCACTGCTCAGAGATGGTGGGGCCTGTGTCCTGGTGTTGGCTGAGAGCATGGTCCTATTCCAGTGCTCTTAAGAGAGTAGTCCCTACACCCCAACATTTGGGGAGACTTGGCGACTGTGTAAGTGCTTGGAAAAAGGAGGGTCTGTTGCTTTATCAGGGTGAAGAATCAAGTCACAGATAGCTTTCAGACTTTGAAATCTAATGAAGTTTGTCTTGCTCAGTCTTAGACATTTTGTGACTTGTGACCCCTGTTTTCCTTCAAATGGGAATATTTAACCTATGCCTGCTGCACAATTGTATATTTACACAAATAACTTGTTTTCTAGGTATCACCAGTCCATCAGTTGGAGAGAAATCCTACCCATACTGATTTTGATGAGACTTGGTGCTATAGCATTGTTACTGAAATGACTTAAGGCTTTTGGGATGTTATGATAAAATGAATGTATTTTGCATGTGGGAAGATCATGTCTTTTAGGAGTCCACATGGTGGACTGTTGGGGATTTAATCACATCCCTCACAGAAGTATTTCAGGTCCCAACCCCTGCTACTATGGTTGTGAACCTATTTCTAAACAGGACTGGACCTTTGAGGATGTTATTAGTTAGGAAGTGCCCAAACTGAATGAAGGTGGGCCTTCATCTAACTTGATCGAAGACTTTAATAAGCAAAGGAAATTCAACAACATAAAAGAATCCACGAGTAAATGCCATAAGCTGGAAATCAGCAGGACCTGGAAGAGAAAGGAGAAGATGCTACCATGTATATTGTCATGTAACAGAAAAGCCAAAGAACCCCAAGATTGTTGGCTGGCCATAAGATATAGACCCTGGGAAGAACTAGCCTTCTAGCCTCTGGAACTGCAAGCCAATAAATTCTTGTTGCTAAACCAACCCGTTGCTTGCTATTTGCTTTAGGATCTAGGGAATTAATATACCTCCTTTATTTTAGAGGTTTGTTCTCTTGTATCTTCAATTTTGTTTTTGTTCCATATAGTCTATTTACCAATTGTGTGCATTTTGACCTTCCTTTATCTGTATGCCTTATCTATAATTTTTTTTAAAAAATTCCTTTACCTTTTTTCCCTACATTTCATTTTGTTAACTTTATTTCAAGTTCTATCTTCATGTTCCTGAATATTCCCTGAGCAGAGTCTGGTTTCCTTTATCTGCTTCTAATTTTTCTTTTACTTTTCTCTCTGCTTTTGCTCTTTTCATTTCCTATAGTCTTATACTTATTTCTTGATCATTGTATTTTTTAAATTTAAGTGTCTGTTTCACTGAGGCTACATTCTCTTTCTAAGTTCCTTCCTCCCTTTATACTTTTCCTGCTCTTTTTCCATTTTTAAATTTTATGGAGATCTGCTTCATACTACATCTATCTAGTATGTTCCTTGTTTACTTTTCGTTTGTGAGATTACTGTCCTTTCTTCTTATGGTATTTTTTGCATGGATTATCATGCTGGTTCGTTTTTTATTTTTACTCATATATACACTGAGACAGTTCTTTCGGGAACTGCTAGTTTGGGATATATAATCAGGGATAGTGAGTTGGTATGTCACAGGAAGCTTGACTTGAGGTCTCTTGTCTTCATACTAATTCTTAGCAGCACTCTCCTCTGGGTAGGAGTCTATGTTTGACTGGCAGACACCCTGGCTCACAGTGGAGGGCTTTCTGATGTAGGTTTTGTGGTATATGTTGTAGCTATATCTCTTCAATTGGCTAAGATCAAACCTCTCTCTCTGTCTTCATAAAAATTGGTCCAATTTTTACTGTCCCTTGTAGCACTTCATATATAGTGGTTCAGGTTTATGGACATCTTCTAGTTTAGTTCGGGATGGTGTTTCCTTTTCTGTTTCTCATTCTTCCTGTTATTTCCCATGGGTTTCAAAAAGGTTTGGCAGAGTTGTTTTTATTCTGCATTACTGACTGAAAGCTTTGCAATAATAACTTTCATCTTGTTTTCTCCCCTTACTCTTGCTCTTTTGTAGTCCACTTTCTACAGTCTGCCCATTCAGAAGCACAAATCAGAATGTGTGAATTCTCTACTTCAAAACCTTTCTTTGTTTATCTTGGAAGGTAAATGAAAAGCACTTCAAAATGGCCCCACAGGTGCTGTATGAAATTGCCCCTACCTCATATTTCTCCAGTCCTAACTTTATATCTCATTTACATTTTAGCAATAGTGTGTTGTTTGTATATCTGGTAACATACTATGCAATTTCCTATCTGTGCTTGTCTTCATATGCTTATTGCTTCTGCCTGGAATTCATCTCTTATTTTACTCAACTAATAGGCTCCTATTTATCCTTCAGATCCCAGATCAGTTGGGTCCTGCTTTTCGGAAGCATGTATTGTTCATTTTTGAATAATCAAAGTAGAAATATTAGGGGGAAAGTTATTAAATGTATGACTTAAGACTATTTAATTTTATTTAGCTTTATTTTGCTGAACTGAAATAAATGTAAATAGAAATGAAAAAATTGCCAAAGCAAAGAAGAGCAAATTAAATATAAATACCCTATAGACGATTGAAAAGATCCAGTGAGCAGAAAAGGAGTGAAGAGGGGAACTATAAATCCTGGGGGTTCTTGGATGTTAGCAATAGTTCATGTTTTGAAGGCAGCTGCTTTCTCTAAGTTAAAGTGTATATGGAGTAAAAAAGTCTGAGACACAACCACATGTCTTTCAGTGTAGTGGGAGGAATAAGCAGTGAGCTTTTATGCATTCTTCAGTTGTCAGGATGAGGGAGATTATCTGTTCCTGGAATTCAAACTCTGTTTCTAAAATAACTACTTATGTTGCTGATTTCATGGTATTTCTCTCCTGAGCTAAGTTCTGTAAAATTTTTATGCCCATTTCCAGCAGTAATGGATGCTGTGCATGTCTCCATAGCATAATTTAGTGACTTGTTACAATAAAAGGTGAAACACTGAGTGAGGATTGAAATACTCCATATGTCTTAGAATTCCACAAATCTAGGAGTGTGGGAGACATTCAGCACAGAAAACCAACATGACTAATCCTCAGAAAACATTCTGAAATTGATCGTTCTTCCCCACTGCCTGGACATACAACAGAATGCGTCCCCTTGGGACTTTAAAGAGCCATCTGGAACTTTTCAGATTTAATATTAGTTGTTTGCTTTTATAGAAAGGGAACAGAAACCCTGCTTCATAAGTCCTCCACCTGAGACAGGCATGGATTTTTCTTTGTTTCTATAATGCTGAGAAATTGGTTGCAAACAATTCAAGGTATGTTTTGCTTACTTCCCATCAGAAAACATCAAGAAGAAAGATGTTTATTGCTTTTTTTTTGCCCTAGGCAGCTTCAGAAATTAGCTCATTTTATTTCATATCTATGTTACTTTTTAGATTTACTTCTTAACCCTGTACCACCTTCTATTCAACATCACCACCTCCTTCATTTTTTCTAATCATTTAGGCACATTATGAGTGTCTCTGTTGTTAGGTGCACTGAGACACTTGCCTGTTGACCCTGGGAGTGTCCTTTTTATAATCAGTTTGTGTTTGGGGGCTGATTCCCTGGATACTTCTGTTACAACTGGACCAGGAACAGGCAAAACTAACCTGAAGGTATTAAGTAGCGTGATGGTGTCTTGAGGTGCTCCAGAATGTGTCCAAGTCTCAGTACCACTGTGGTGATGCAGAAATCAATTCAATTTGATGATTTTTAATCAAAGGCCTGCTCGGTTTTAAATAAGTCACAGTGCTGGTTTTCAAGGATCTCACACCCTAATGGGGAAGAACAGTGTTGGACAGTACAAAATAGGGGAACTCTACGAGGAGACCAAGTAGTTTCTTAGGTAGTTGGTGCTGCACCCATGTCTTTGTGACTGTGGCAGGTTCCCTCCCACTGCTCCTGGGTGCAGTTCTCTTTCCACCAAATCTTGGAACCCTTTCTAGATTTGGGATTCATAAATCTACTTTAAGACACCTTAAGGTTGAAATGATTTGATACTTTGCCACTAGTAGAGATTCCAGGCTTACTCATTATTACTACTGCATCTTAGTACTTTTCTGTTTACTCATTCAGTGGACAATGGTATTGCTGATTAGTAGATAAAGTAAAGCCATAGCAAGTGTCCTGAAGTAGCTAAAAATTTCCTTCAACCACTTGTGCATGCACTGGCAATTCTAGCCCCTATATTTGTCTTCATGTACCATAAACATTAGTCATACCTATGGGCAGCTTTATTGCTAAACTGCATTTTCCTTTGGTCGTCTTCCTGCCATGTCTCCTGCAAGTGCATCATTCAAAGAAGAGGGCTCCTCTCATCTCTGGAAGTACCTGTTTCTTCCCCTTCATAATTCTAATACTTCTGAATATATTATTTATGCACCTCTCTTTCCTCCAATAGAATGAGTCAGTAATCAAAACTTTAATTTTTCAAACTTGAGGTGAATTCATCCACAAAGTTGTACCTATATTGCTTAAAGTAACTCAGTTAGCAGTCAACTGAGGAAGAAGAAAGGTTTTTATTACTAAAGAGCTGATTGTAGCTTCTTTGGTATTTGTCATAATTAGAGATGAACCCAAAAGTGGTATGCAAAAGTCATCAATTTATAAATGATTTGTGGGACCCCAATGGTTGACCTCTTGCCTCATCCTGATTCCCACAGGTTTAGAGATACAGGCCAACATACAAGTGGTCTATGCCATGTTCACTGAAATATTAATTTCCATAGAGTAGATGCAAAAACAATGATAAGTGTGTATGACATTTTCTTTACTTCTGTACTGCTTCCATATAGGTTCCTTTTCATTTAGAGACTTGCAATCTAATGCTTATTTTCATCACTGACATTTGCTCTGGAGGCCTGGACTTAGGCACTAGGTGACATCACTGTGTTCCACTCATTATCAAAATTCTATGAATTATCTTCTTTTATCATAACTCCAGATTTATTGCTTAGAAGACTTATCTAAGTTTGTTGCAGCTCTGTGACACCATGCAATAGACTGACATTTTAGTAACCTCTAATACCCAACCAATTCAGGTAAGATTTGGAGGTTACTGATTAGAATATTCTATGAAACCAACACACTGATTGCTTTGTCTTCTATATTAAGTTTCTATTTAAGTTAATTTTGGGGGTATAGTTCTTTTGAAATTATTATTTATTTTTGTGTTTATAAATATCACTATCATTTACAAAAGATTTATGATGCTTATTATTTCATTTTAGGTCACCAGTATCTTCAGAAGACCACGGTAAGAATCTGCCTTACTTATACTACTGCAGGATTAAAAGCTCAGCTCTGGTCCTTGAATTTCATGCCAGAGGGGAAAATTATTTAAGAAAATGTATCCAAGATGTTGGTCTTTTTTTTTAATGTGAAATGCCAAGTACTTTTGAAAACTTAATTCACGTTTGCTAAATTTGAAATCTATTGTTTTCAAATCTGTTATAACCATTTTGGTTGAAAAATATTGTGGCACTTAATATATTCTGCCTGATCTTTGTCCTATCCCCAGAAACTTTTTGTGACTTGGGGCTAGTCAAGACTGATCTTGCCTTTTTATCTACCTCTTTAAAATAGAGGTAGTAGATAGTCTCAAAGTTCCTGCCTGATTAGACATTGGATTTGCAAAGGGTGTTACACAACTGAAAGGAAGCTAATTGGTATGTGGTATGAGTTTTTACCAATTGAGGTGAGTTATTTGCATTTTAAGGGATTTTATTCCTGTCAATTTATTCAAATAGTCATTCAAAAATGTTAAGTGACTACAATGAACCAACTATACTATATTGTACATTGTGATATATGCAGATAGGCAGAAACAGTGTGGTGTGACACAGAATTTTTTCCCAAAAGTAGCTTGATGGGTCTAGTGGTGGTAGGGGGTGATGGAATGACACCTACAAATTGCAGTACAAAGGGAAAGGTGACCAGATGAAAGAGGAGCAAACTAGGACTTCTACTGTAATTCCTCTTCATGCAGTCTCTAATTTAGCTAATGTCATTACAAGCCAAGACAAAAATATGACAGCTACCCCAGGCTTCCCTCTTAATCACCACTCATTTCTACCTGACCACTCAATCCTATCAATTCATTATCTCTTTTAGCTCTATTCACTTTCCCATCCTTTGCCTTAGTTTAGGCCTTCACAATGTCTTACTTGGACTCTAATAATTATCTTCTCTTATCCATACCTCTAGATATTCTTCCTCTAATTCACTGCATATCTAGCTAGCACCAAATTATGCTAAAATCTACTCCCATTACCTATTGGATGAATTGTTTCCAATATTCCAATAATTGTGCTCAGCTCTTCAATATTCTATTTAACATGGAATAGAAATTCCTAAATGACGGAATCTTTGTCTTCCTCTACTGCTTATGCTTCATTTGCCATCTCTTTCCTTTCTCCAGTCAATGCTTTATGTTCCAGCCATGTAAACCCACATATAATTTTTGGAACTTACAGGGTAGCTCATGTCTTCCTGTGCTGGTATGACAGGAAGCTATTCTACCTTTTTTCCACATAGACAGTTTCTACTTATGTTTTGAGAACTTTCTTAGTCATTTCATCCCCTATGAAAGCCTTCAGATCTACTTATCATTGTGCCAAATATTTTTCTTCATGCTGGAGCTTAACACACACATTTGATACTTTATCTATATCCCCTACTACACTGCACTTTGAGTTCTTTGACATAAAACCCAACAAATAGCAGACTCTCAAAAATGTTTATTACATCAACCAATTAAGACAATAGAGAGGGAGATTTAGGTAAACCTTTTCTGGTTCCAAATTTAAATTTGTTCCAATATTGGAAGAAAATAGAATTAATCATTGGGCAAGTTATGTTCAGGGCCATTAAGTCTGCATTAGACAATAGAGCACATAATGGTCACCCATTATTATACACTATTTGGCTGATTATGTGGGTATGACCAGGTTTTTGGTTATGCATTTGGTGACTTTCCAAGGCACCATGGTCCTAGAGCTCCATGTTCAAATGATAAAATAGAAAATTGTTTTTGGTTCTTATTTTGAACTAGGGTTCACTTTAGTGCTTTTTGGTTGATTTGCCTTTTTATCTATTAGAACTTATCCCTCATTCCAAAAGTAAAGAGACTTCTGAATTGCAATCTATACTCCACTAGTAATTTTGAAAGAGTTATGAAGTATCACTGGACATACAGCAAGATCCTTTGAAATTCTGAAAGGTTACTACTACCAGAAAGGCTTTATTAGTACTAATAACATTCAGATTTATTATTTGAATAGCTGGTACATGCAACTAGTTGAAGAAACAATATCCAAGTTAGAAAGCTTCTATATTAATAGCTTTAAGAATTTTTATACATGCCCATGCCTTTTCATTTGCTTCAGCAACTTCCAAAACTAGTTAATATGTAATGAAAAATTATAATGCCAATTTATCTAATTTTATCTCATTTTCATCTTCTAGCCTATTTATGATTGGGAAAAAATATTCTTCTCTTATTTGATCACCAAGATTTTCTGTCTAGCACCCAAAATTTTTCTTTATGATTATACATTCTTAAAGAGTTCATATTTACTATGCCTAATAGAATAGCTCTTGAATGGCATATCATCAATTTTATATAACATTTGTACACATATAAATGATATTGCAATACTTTTGCAAGTGAGGTAAGAAGTAGCATTTTTTTTCCCCTCAAGTTTACAAGTGGAAAATTTGAAGTATGTTGGGCAAATGGATTGTGAAATTGGATATAAAACCCTGTGCCTTTTGATTTTCTAATTTGTTTGCTCTCCACCAATTATTCTGCTTCCCTTTTTAATAAATAATCCGGTCAAAGCAGGCTTCATTCTTTGGAAAATTTAATGTTCCAAAGTTCAAGAGCCCCTATTATTCTCCATTTCTACAGATTACCACCTCATTCAAAGTATGCTTAAATAATGTGGTTTTTCCCTTTCTTGGGCCCAGTTTCCTTATCTTTAAAATGGGCCTAATCATATATATCCTGCCTACATCACAGGATTATTGTGAATTCAAATGAAACATCTAGTTTGCTAAAAGCATCCCAAATGTAGCATCCAGGTAGTGGAAGATGAAGTATGAATTTACCAGTGACGTTTGCTCAGCATTGCATACTCCCTTCATCAGAAATGTCAAAAGATGTTCAAGGGTAAACTGTTTCCTTCAATAGTAATGTTAAATGTTAAATGTTCATTTAATGCTTTTTCTATCAGGGGAAGATTGTTTAATATGCATGTTAGCTTATTTCAGCTCATGATTGTATATGTATGTAATATGGTAATAATAGAATTGGTGTTGCAAGATATAAATGAAACCCTAAAATGTTTCTGTTTATATACTTGTGTACCAAAGCCATTAAGAATAAGGGATATAATTTATTGCATACTTATTGTATAGTAGGCATTGTGCTAAAGTGCTTCAACCACATTATTTCATCTTTAGCAAATAACACTGTATAGATGAATTATCTCCAGTTTTAGAGCTGAGGAAATGGGCTCAGAGTGCTTAAATAACTGGCTTAAGGTCATACAACTAGTAAGTAGTAGAGTTAATTTTCAGACTCAGTTCTAACTCCCAAATTATTGCTCTTTTATCTACAATGTCCCTGGAAAAAGAAGAAATGACTGTCAGCTTTATGGCAAATTTATAGATTTACAGAGAAAATATATGTTTTTTCACTAACAAGAGTTTAGTTACTACTATGTAAGTAATTTCTTTTTAATGGCAAAAGAAAGACAAAACCTAAAAATAACAACTCCTCCCTTCTGCTGGAAATGATTTGTCCCTGTAGAAAAAGTAAATACCAATGTCACATTCTCTCATAATTAGTTAACTGAGTGAAACCAAAGCTTCAGGGAAACCTGCCATGCAAAATCCCAGTAGAAACATTACATTTTAATGTTATATCTGGAAGCTGGAGTCCTACTTCTTGTCAAAAGATAAGCTTGTCAGTGATTGAGTGCCCAGTCATATGAGTTTCCTCAGCATTTCAAGTCTATTACTTCATCATTTAAGCTACTCCTGAAGCCTCCTTTTGTGCCCACACTCCCCCCTGCTCTCAGCACTCATATCTTCTGTGTGATCTTACCCTGCTTCATTTACAGGCCTTTAAGAATGCCTTTCCTGTGCTGCTACCTGTGCCAGCACCCTAGGAAAAGCCATCCTCCAGCTACAGTCTGTTCACTTACAAAATAAAAGACTAATTTGGCTCTTTTGAAAGGTAATACCAGCAAATTCCTTCATTTCCCCTGGAACATCTGAACCAGGCATTCTTGCTGTAATGCCTCCCAGACCTGTTGGCAATAGTGGCAGTCATATTATATGGTAATTTCTTGGTTGCAACAGTTAAAGTAGTGAGCAAGGATTTGGATAGCTGGTATCTGGAAATAAAATTGTAACAACCTCATTTGCTAGAGTAAGTGTCCAGGGATGAGGCCACTGACAGACTTGGAGACAGCTGCACTTTGCAGTAGGTTGTTCAAGGAAACAGCCTGATCTAAAGCTCTTTGAGGCATCACCAGCTACTATGGATAATTTGGTTTTCAGATGTTATTTGCCGTGGCCAATATAAGAGGTGCATTTTTTTCTTATATATGTATACATATAATTTTTATAGAAACGGAATATTCAGCAAACTGTGTAAAACTTATCTGCTCAGTTGAAATAATAACCAAAAGAATCTGTGTACCCAGCCTCCAATCTGGAAATAGAATATTTGTAGTAACCCGGAAGCTTCATACTCTTTGCCTTCCTGATTATGTTTCCTTATTCCCTTCCCTCTCATGTTCAGGTATAACTGCCATCTGATTTTTTGTTAAACATTTCCTAGTTTTTCTTTATCATTTTACTAAACATATGCATATCTCACATATGACTATATATGTACATATACCTATAAATATCCCAGATATATGTATCCCACATATATACATATGTGCATGTGATTTTGTCAGTTTTAATTTTCATAAGTTGAGCCATGCAGTATATTCTTCTGTAGTTCATTTCTTTTGTTTAAAATTATATCCTTGTGGTTTAAAAATTTTGATGTGTCATTTCATTAATTTATTTTTCATGTTGTAGAATATGCTATTGTATGAATATGTAGCAATTTTTTTATCCCTTCTGTATTAGTCAGCCAAAGGGGTGCTGATGCAAAATACCAGAAATCAGTTGGTTTTTATCAAGGGTATTTATGTGAGGTAGAAGCTTACAGTTATCAGGCCATAAAGCATAAGTTACTTTCCTCACCAACGATTTTGCCAGGTATTGGAGGAAGATGGCTGTTGACATCTGCCAGGGTTCAGGCTTCCTGGGTTCCTCTCTTCCCAGGGTTTTCCTTCTTCTGGGCTCAGGGTTCTTCTCTTCCCGGGGCTTGCTCCTCTTTCTTCTGTGTGCTTACTTCCTGGGGACTCCAGCTTAAGACTTCAGCATCCAACTCCAACATTGAGAGCCCTCAACTCTGTCCTTTTCCATGCCTTTTATCTGTGAGTCCCCACACCAAATGGTGGGGACTCAGTGCCCTACTGGCACAAAAGGTTTATATAATTACTTTATCAAGTAAACCTATGAATCCAATATAATTTAATATGCCCAGAGGAAAAGAACAGTTTACAAACATAATCCAATATTTCTTTTTGGAATTCATCAATAATATCAAACTGCTACACCTTCTATAAACAGGAATGCATGTGTAGACTCCAGTTTTCTTGCTATTGTAAACAATACCATTACAGAATTATTTTTCATAACTTCTGGTGCCCATGTGCAAGAATCTCTCTAGGTTTTAAACCTGAGTGTCTCAGTTTTCCAGAGCTGCTATGACAAACACCAGGAACTGGTGTTTAAACAACAGAACTTATTGAAACAACAGGAACTTATAGTCTCTTGGTTTTGGAGGCTAGAAGTCCAAAATGAAGGTCTTGACAGGCCATGTTTCTCTGGAGTCTGTAGCGTTCTTGTGGTATTTTGCCGGCAATCTTTGGGGTTCTTTTGCTTGAAGCTCTACCTCTATCACATGGAAATCTGCCTCATTCTCTGGCTTCTTCTGAGTTCTGGCTCCTAATTCTGTGACCAATATCTTTTGCTTATAAGGACTTCAGCCATATTAAATTAAAGCTCACCCTGTTAGAATTTGGTCTCATCCAATAGGATAGGTTCTCTTTACAAATGAGTTCATACCCAAAGGTCCAGGTGTTAGGACTTGATCATGTCTTTGTGGGAAACACAATTCTGTCCACCCCACTGGGATGGCATAGTTAGGTGGTAAGGTTTATCTTATCATGTAGTGACAAATTGTTTTCCAAAGTGGTCATTCTAGTTTACATTCCAGCTGCAATGGATAAAAGTTCCCATAGATCTACCTCCTGGCTAACATTTGATGTTAACCAATTAAAAATTTTTGGCCAGTCTATGAAATGATATCTCATCATAGTTTTAATTTGTATTTCAAAGATTACACAACAGATTGAGTATCTTTTCATATATTAATAAGCCATTTGGTTTTACTTTTCTATGAAATGTTTACCCATTTCTTTTGCCACTTTTTTTCCTGTTGGGTTGTTTGTCTTTTTCTTTGTGATTCATAGACATTTTTTTAATGTGTTCTAGATACACATTTTGAATTGATTTTATGTGTTGCAAATTTTCTCCAGTTTGTGGCTTGACTTTCAAGCTTTATTTGGTATCATCTGATGAACAGATGTTCTTTATTTTAATGTAATCAAATTATTAATATGTCTCTATGGTTTATACTTCTGGTATGTTTTTAAAAGAAATCCTTTCATGCTTAAATCATAAATATATTGACCCATATAGTCTTCCAAAATTTTTATAGTGTCACCTTTCATATTATGTCTTTGCTGTTGGAATTGTTTTTGTGGCTTGGTGAGAATAAAGGGCCAATTTTATTTTGATTGTTTTCATGTAGATAACCAGTCAACTCAGTATCACTTAGTTCCTTCATTGGCTTGCAAAGGCTGTTTTGTCTCTTGATATATGGGGATTTCTATGTCTTTTATTCTATTTTATTGGTACATATGTATATTCCTATACCAAAACCACATTGTGTTAATTAATGTAACTTTGAAATAAATCTTGGTATCTGGTAGAACACATATCATGGGACTTGTTCTTATTCAAGAGTATCTTGCTTACACTTGGCCCTTTGTTCTTTCATATAAAGAACAAGTTTTGTGTCAATTTTTGTGTTGTAATTTTCATGGAAATGGATTGAATCTATAAATCAGTATAAAGAGAATTGACAGAGTCTTTCTATTCAAAACCAGGATAACTTTTACATTTAATTTGCCTTTTTAAATGGCTATCAATAAAATTTTATAATTTTCTTTATGAAGGGTTTGGCCATCTTTTATTAAATATATTCCTATATACTTTATATTATTTACTGATATGTGTTATAATATTATATGTTATATTTTTAAAATTATATTTTCTAAGTCATCATTGCTGGTATATTGAAATGCATTTGACTTTTAAAATTTTGTTTCTGTATCAAGAGTTATGGTAAACTATTAAGTTTGTAAACTATATTTGGAGGATTCTTTTTGTGGAATAAGAACTCTATATAGCCAATATCATCTACAAATAATGAAAATTCTTTCTCTTTGTTTCTAGTCATTATGCTTTGTATGCATTTCTATGGTTCTTTTTTTCTGGTTAGATCCTCTAAGACAATATTGAATAGAGGTAGAGATAGTCAGTTATAGTTAGCTGAATGGTCACCCTTGAAAAGTTATGCATGCATATCCTAATCTCCAGAATGTGTGACTATTTCCTTATATGGCAAAAAAAAAAAAAAGTGATTAAATTAAGGATCTTGAGAGGAGGAACTTACCCTGGACTCTCTAGGTGGAATTTAAATGCAATCACATAATCCTTATGAGAGAGGCAGAGGGAGTTTTGTCACAGAAAAGAGGAGGCAGTATGAAGACAGAGGTAGATATTGGTGTGATGCAACCACTAGCCAAGGAATACCCAGAGTCACCACAAGTTGGATAAGGCAAGGAATAGATTCTCTCCTAGAGCTTCTGGAGGAAATGTAGCCCTGCCAACAGCTTGATTTCAGACTTCCAGCTTTCTGAACAATGAGGGAATAAATTTTTATTGTTTTAAACCACAAAGTTTGTGGTAAGTTAATACAGCAATCCTAGGAAACTAATACAGAATTTGGTACTGGGAATTGTGATGCTGCTATAAATACCTAAAGATATGAAGTGACTTTGAACTTGGGTAATATGTACAAGATAGAATAATTTTGAGAAGCATGATAGAAAAATTCTTGATTGCTTTGAACAGATTGTGGATGGAAATATGCATATAAAAGGTACTGCTGGTAATGTTACAGAAGGAAATGCAGAGCTTATTATTGGGAAATGGAGGAAAGGTTTTACAGTGGCAAAACCTTATTTAATTGTGTTCTACAGTTGTGCGGAAAATGGAACTTGTAGGTGATGAATTTAGCTGAGGAGGTTTCCAAGCTAAGTGTTGAAGGTGTAGTCTGATTTCTTCATGCTCCTTATAGTAAAATGTTAGAGGAAAGAACATACAATGATGAAATAACTGTTGAGCAAAAAGGATCCAAAACTTAATCATTTAGGAGATTCTCAAATTATCCAGCTAGAAGATTTACCATTAGGAAAGAGTTCTGGAGATAAGGCCAACGTGTGGCTAGACAACCTTTTGCTGAAAATAGGAGGTATATAACTTATGGTCCACTCAACCATCTCACTGGAAACTAGGAACAGTAATGGGGTTATCAAAGAGATCTGTGGAACACCCTCTTGTCTAATGGTGTAAATATCCATTATATAGAGAGGATACCCATAAGGCTTTTGAGAATGTTGTACCAGCAGAGACACTGCCAACCTACGTTGAAAAGGACACAAAAGATAGGAGATGAAGGAGGGTTATCAGACTTCCGGTATTTTACAGGCAGGAAATGGGATGATAGAGCTACTCAGCTGCAAACATATGCTTCCTGTGGTAGTCAGCCAAAGGGGTACTGATGCAAAATACCAGAAATTTTTTGGTTTTGTAAAGGGTATTTATTTGGGGTAGAAACTTACAGTTACCAGGCCATAAAGCATAAGTTACTTCCCTCACCAAAGTCTGTTGCCACATGTTGGAGCAAAATGGCTGCCAGTCTCTGCGAGGGTTCAACTTTCCTCTTCCTCTTAAGGCTTCATGGTCCCTGTTTCTTCCAGTATCAGCTGTAGCCTGGGATAAGTCTCTTCTCTCTCCTGGGGTTCATTTTCTCCAGGCTCAGCTGCTTTGCTCTCTCCACAAAGCCAGCTGTAAACTATCAGGCGAATGACTCTTCTCTCTTCCCAGGGCCTCTGCTGTGTGTAATGGAGCCTTCTCTCTTTCCTCACCTATCTTCTTCTCTGTGTATTTACTTCCCAGGTCTCCAGCATTAAAACTCCCACTAACTTCTCTGCCATGAGTCCCTGCCCACCAAAGGGCTGGGGACACAACATCTTACTGATGTGGCCCAATCAAAGCCTTAATCACAATTGAATTAAGTAAAAGTGAAACCTCTGAAGTTAATACAATCTAATATACCTGGAAGAACAGGCCAGTTTACAAGCATAATCCAATATCTATTTTTGGAATTCATAAACAATACCAAACTACTATACTACCCTTCAAGAAAAAGTAGAAATTATTCTGAGCCCAGAGCTGTGGAACCAGAGGCTGGGGCCATGTACAGAAAGGCAAAGGCATGAGCCATGGGTTCAGAGGCAGAGACTGATGGAGGCATGGACCCAGAGGGTAGAGCTGTGGGTTCAAAGGGTGAGCCTGGAGCCACGGATTATTATTCTCAGTCCTTGAAATCTAATGGAATTTCTTCTGCTGGAATTTGAAGTTGCTTGAGACTGGTGACCCCTAAATTCTTTCCGTTTTCTCCCTTTTGTGATGGAAATGTCTATAACTATTATCCTATGCCTGTCCTCCCATTGTATCTTGGAAGCAAGTAATTTGTTTTCTAGTTTCACAGATCCACAGATGTGGATCCCAGAATGGATCATTCTCATATAATGCTTGGATTATATGATGAGATGTGGGACTTCTAAACTGATCTTGATAAGATTTAGATTTAGAGTTGATTTTGGACTTGGGTTGATGCCATAATGGGTTTTGAGATTTGGGAGGATGTAGGGATGGGGTGAATGTATTTTGTGTGTGGAACAGATGTGACTTTTGGGAGCCAGAGAGCAGATGTTTGTGGGCTGAATGAATGTTGGCCTGCAAAAAGATATGCACATGTCCTAATCTTTGAAACCTGTGAATATTGCTTTTTATGGAAAAAAAAAAAAAAGTGATTATGACTCCCTATGGCAGGAGTTGGGATCAAATTAAGAATCTTGAGAGGAGGAGATTATCTGGATCATACTGCCTCCTCCCTTGCCTTAAATATAAACACCTGCATCCTTTTAAGGGAGAGGCAGAGGAAGTTTTGAGACAGAAGAGGAGGAGACAATGTGAAGACAGAGGTAGCAATCAGAGTGATGGGGCCACAAGTCAAGGAATAAAGGAATTGCCACAAGCTGGATGAGTCAAGGAACAGATTTTCCTCTAGATCCTTTTGTGGGAGTATAGCCCTACCAACACCTTGATTTCAGATTTCTGACCATTACAGTGTGCCATTTTGTGATGACTTTGGGCCATCCACTACAAATTTGTTAGTGTTCCTTTTTTTCCTTCATATCTCTTTACTTACTATGGAATTCCTCAATGGCTTTTTATGTTGGATCTAAACTTCTATTGCTCACCTTTGAGGCTTGTCTCCACCCTTGTGTAGTTCATGTTTCTTAAGTGAATTATTTCTATTGCCCTGCTTGTAGGCCCTTGAGCATTTCCCATCTCCCTTGTATTCACTCAGCCATACTGTTTATATTGTCTCCTACAATCTCTCTGGCAGACCACCTTCATTGTCCTTCTTTCAAATCTCTCCTCAGTGCTCATTAATTCCTGTGTCTTGGAACCACCTCCCTAGATTTTAAGGACAAACAATGATGAATTTTCCTGACAACATAAATGCCCATGATTTCTCCTTCCCTATTCACTTAGTGTTTTTTTTTTTTGAGAGTATTCCAATTTTTTTTCCCTCGTGGGTGGCGTTGCCTTTCATATTTAACTATAAACCCAGTGAATAGAGACACTGCCTAATTCTTATGCTGTACCCTGGCACAGAATTGGTTCTCTATACACAAGTCTTACTGTTAAATTTGCTGTGGTATGTGTGTTGGCAAACAAAAGCTTTCAGTACACATCTTTGAAATCTAATGTAGCTTCATTAATATTGTTCCCTGTTGTATAAGGTATGTCAGTCCTATTCCTTTTTGAAAGGGATTCAGTTACTAATGAGTTGAAAAGATGGCCTTCTAAGGTGGTCTCACTGGGTGTCCCCCAAAGACTGTGAAAGAAAAGGAATAAAAATAACAGCATGCATTTCCTTGGTTAGTCTTCTTTCACAAATCCTAGGAAAATGGACAATCCGCCACTGATTGAATAGGAAAATAAAACAAACTAGAAAATGCTGGTCTTTCCACAATCAAGGCGATATTATTTTAATGTGTTCCCTGACCTAACTATTCTCTCTCATCCCACTTTAGTAAATATCAATATTGATTGTAACATATTATCCTTTCCATCCTTTTAGTTTCTTTGGAATGCTTTCTTGGTGATAATTATCTTTGGATGCCTGATTGTAGCTATGTGCTTGAGGAGTGGGGTGTACTCTTTACTCCTAAGATTTACCTGAAATTTTACTTTAGATTGCCTTTGGACTCAGAGAATATTATAGTTAAAGTATTAAAAACATTGTAAATTAAGAAAGTAAAGGAAAGAACAGAAAGAACAATTTGCTCCTGGTTTCCTTTTCAATGAACAGGTAAGAAGAGGCCATCAAATGAGGTGATATGTCGTGATTTTCCAGCAACAAATGAAGCTATCATAGATTTCATCCCACAGATAAGTCCAAACAGTTTTTACAAAGGGAGTAAGAAATACCTCATTATGGAAGTTGGAAAAACCAGGTACCTGCCTGGCTCTGCTCTGCACAGGCAGCGTGACCTTGACAAATCACTTCCCTCAGATCTTGGTTTCTTTACCCAGAAGGCAAAGCCGGATGGCCTCGAAGACCTCTTCTGCTCTACAGACTCTTAAGCCTCTGAGTCATGAAGGATTATTGGACAATGAAATACATGAGGAAAAAAAGTAAAATAAAATTATACCTTCAATGTTAGGAAACTACTTTGGAGACACCTATGTTCTGCTCTCTACGGGGCATGTTTGCGGATTTCTGCAGATGAGTGCCAGTATTTTATTTCTGCTTGAACTACTATCACCACACGCCACCATATATCCACTCTTTGAAAAGAAAAAAAGAAGTTTGCAAGTATATAAATGTGGCAGGCAGCTTCTATACAGTTAGTTTACTTTAACAAGGTTAAAAAAAAAAAAAAAGCATTACTATTTAATTATGCCGCTTCCATTTCTTCTCCTGACAAAGCAAAGCTCTACTGCTGATGGAAAAAGGAATTTGTAATGTCAGAATCCACTCAATTTTCCCGAGTCTGGTGAAATGTACGTCCCCTCCTCCATCCTAGAGAGTGAAAGCAGTTGTTTCAGACATTGCAAAAAAAGTAAAAGTGGTGTTTTACAAGACAGAAAAAGGTCATTTAAGCCATACTGTCTGTGTGACTGTTTGCTGTTTCTCTGACCATGTGCCTTTCTAGTTTCCATGTCTTCCTTAAGTAACCTTGAAGGCTTTGTCTCATTTTTGGAAAATGTAGCCCTCCTGAAGGCACTCTTCTTCAGGCATCTGATTTCCTAGCAAGCTGTCCTTTCTGCTATATATTTAAGCTCCTATTATCTTTGAGGAGGATGGTGGATAGTCTACGACCAAAGGTCATCCATTCTGAAAATGGAGTAGCTGAGTGATTTTCATTGACATTATGGGAAAAACAAAAGGAAAAACAAACAGTCTTTGGCCTCAGATTATTCTCTGTGTCTTGGAAGGTGTTCTACCAATGTTTTCTTTCCACTCTATTCCTGACTCATTTCTTCTTACACTCTTTTCAGAAATCCTGCTTTCTCAAGTGAAACTGCTTATAGCTTCTACCCCTATGCTTCTATGCCAGCACCTCTTTTCTATAGGAAATTTCTCCTTCCATCTTTTCAGCCAACGTTTTGAATAATTTCTTACAACTTCCCTAGGATAATTTTCTACATCACTCTGTTTCTTTAGCAATTAGGGGGCCACATTTAACAGGTGCACATGTATTACTTTATAGATACTCTCATTCTTCTTTGTTAGGAGTAAATGAATCCTAGAAATGTATTTTATTCTCTTCATAGCAACTGGACAGTAAAATACTGACCTTCAAGGAGTTCACTGAGGCTTACTAATATACTGAAGCCTATCCCATTTTGCATTTTATCTTTTGAGCAAGCTTCAGAACTAACGATGTACTTTATAATTATTGTTTTTAAGACATGATGTTTGCTTCTCAACTAGCATGATGTTAAAGCGAGTTAAGACTTATTTTCAAATATCTGAAATAATGTGCTTAATTTTTACTTGCTTCCAGCTAACATCTGTCTTCTGTTGATATGGGGAAGATTCATAGTTAGTTTGTATCATGACTTATTTGCAAACACAAATTATCTTGTCCATCTTTACTATAATAAGTGAGTGCAGGCTGTACAAATTTTCTTTTTTTTATTTGTAAACTTACTCTACATGCACTTAGTTGTTGTACATCCCTTGCTTTATTAATTCCTCTGTGACTTTACTTTTGTTCTATCAAGGAGTCCTTTGGCTAAGTCTGTTCTACTTTTTAATAAAAAGTCCTTCAGTTTACAGAGTGCTCAGTTTGCTGCCAGGCACTGATAAGGTATTTAATGTGCATCCCAATGACCGGATGACCTAAAAACCTATAATCTTTTTGAACTCTAGAACACACTCATCTATACTTGGATCCTGGCCTTAAACACCATTTCCTATACAGTCCTGATATTTGGTTAAAACCAATAACCATCCATCACTTTCAAGTCATGTCAGATATGCTTATAGCTATCAGTGAATGAAATATGAGCACACTTTTTCAACCTAAGTTTCTTTTAGAAGTCCTGAAGGACAATGATAAAATACATCAAATAAATTAGAGGAGACTGATCATAGGAGGAATGCTGACCTGAGAGAAGGACAAAGCCAGAGACCTGATACTATCTCTAAGAACCTCTGTAAAAGTCATTAGGAGCTACTGGCCAGCACCTTCTCATCTGTTTTGTAACTTCCTTTCATTTTTTTTTTTTTTTTTAAAGATTTATTTATTTATTTAATTCCTCCCCCCTCCCCTGGTTGTCTGTTCTTGGTGTCTATTTGCTGCGTCTTGTTTCTTTGTCCGCTTCTGTTGTCGTCAGCGGGCACGGGAAGTGTGGGCGGCGCCATTCCTGGGCAGGCTGCACTTTCTTTTCACGCTGGGCGGCTCTCCTCACGGGCGCACTCCTTGCGCGTGGGGCTCCCCCACGCGGGGGACACCCTTGCGTGGCACGGCACTCCTTGCGCGCATCAGCACTGCGCATGGGCCAGCTCCACACGGGTCAAGGAGGCCCGGGGTTTGAACCGGGGACCTCCCATATGGTAGACGGACGCCCTAACCACTGGGCCAAAGTCCGTTTCCCTTCCTTTCATTTTTGAAGCAAACAAGAACTTTATTTGTTCTTCCATTTCTCTTACCCACAAAGGATTATAGATTTTTCTTCCAAATTCTAGGAGAGCAAAAATAAGCAAAGTTAGTCAATCTAAATAAAATTCTCTCAACAATCTAGGGTGAAGGACCTTCAGAGAATACTATAATATTTAAAACTCTCTTACATTTCTAAAGCAGCTTACAATGTACTAGGCATTTTAAGATATATTACTTCATTCAAATGTTAGGAAGGAGGAAGAGTGTTATTAGGTATTGTGCTTATTTTGGATACAAAAATTAGTAGGAATAATCGGATTAAAATTCTTTACAAATATGAAAAATCTACCTTGATGGAAGTTTAATATTTACTGAACAAAAATAGTTAATAGGACTCTATAAAATTGATAGTAGAAATAAATTTATATTTTTCTACCTTTAAAGGAATAATTGGCTATTACTTAGACAGTATTACCACATAAAATGTATTTGACCAGTATATCCAAAGATGATTTTAGTTTATCATCCTTAGAGAAAATATTAATTTTGAGTTGTATGGATTGGCAAGGAGATATCTCAAGATCCTCTCCTGGTCCCCCTTGGGACTATTCACACACAGCTGACTAAAAGTAATGTTCTATTACTGTAGAAAAGCGAGAAGCCTAATGACCTATGAGTTTGTCTTCAATAACCTAATGCTCAAAGAAAATTAATTAACCCATGAATTTTATATTAACACTAATGCAGGGCTTACTACTCATGCTCTAGGAAGCAGCATGCATCAATACTTAATCTAGGGTTTGATATGAACCATAAAGTATACATTCCTGGTCTAGTGAGGACTCATAATGCTGTTTTGCTGAACCTAATAATCAGCATTTGGTTCCCAAAGAGATTTTTTTTCAGATTACCTAATCTTTTTTAAAAATAATTTATTGAAGTATATCACTTGTACATAAATATACATAAATAAGTGAATAGTAATAGTTGTGAACTTACAAAACAAACATATATAACATCATGCAGGACTCTCATAACTCACCCTACCGCCAATACCTTGCATTGTTGTTAAACATTTTTAACTAATGATTAAAGAGCATTGTCAAAATATTACTAATAACCAAGAGATTTTAAAGAGTTTGTAACTCTAAAATAGATTTCAAGATAAAGCAATGACTTTTTGTCTATTCACTAGAATGTGTTCTTAATCCAGAGTTTGCAGAAGATTTGAAGTGCAAGCTGACTGAATCATCAAACCATAACTGTCAAACATGTATTTATTAAGCACTTCATGTGTTTCCTGTACTATAGAGTTACCAGTGAAAGATGGAGTATGGATAAAACAAGGAGAAGAATTTTTTTTTAAAAAAAAGGTTACTGTGCTTGTGGCTTAATTGCAGAGATGTATATAGGTGAAACAACAAAGAACAATTTCACAGCAATAGATAAATAAGTGGGATGTTTTGGAGAGACATCTGGTCCCTGCATTGTTGATTGCCAATTCCACTGGTGAATAAGAGAAGTAAAACTGACTGGTTCTGAAGGGAGCACATCCTGAGCTTCTGGCAGTAAGGTGGAGGTTTTCTGCCAGGAGAGAACATGGGACAGGAGCTGCTTGTTTTTTCTCTAAACAGGAAACCTCTTCCATGCTATTAGTAGCTTCAAATGGATTGCTGCAGCAGATGGAAAGAACCAATATACATTCATGCATTCAATTAAGAAACATTAATCGAATTTGGGGATTAGCTCTGTCATTAGAGATTTTAAAAAAGCCTATTTATGTCTCCCATCCATAGTTACACACTCTAAGAGGAATTTGGCACAGGTGATGTTTGAATAGAAGGACTTTGTTGTGTTTAATGGCCTTTAGGTACCACTGATTGATTAATTAAAATGATGATGAATATAAGGGATACCACTGATTAATTAATCCCAATGATGATGAGGTTATTTGGTCCTAAGAGATGTGAGATGTGTGCTCTTTCCCCTCTCTCTTCATATTTCATCATTGGGAGACAATGGAAGAAAGGCTGATAGGTGGAATGTGAGGGATTTACATCTAGAATTAAATGAGTGATCACTTGGCTGTTGAAAGAAAAAGGGGAGAAGACATGGGAGTGTCTCTTCTCGCCACATCTTGTTGAAAAGAGATCAGGGATGTATCTAACCATAGAAAGAATTTCCAATTCAATTCAACAAACATTTGTTGTCTACCCAGTTCTCTACCTTCTTCTTTTTGCTCCAAAGAGCTGATCCTTCAGGTAAGATCTCAGCCATTTTTACTATTCTGCAGATATACTTATGATACAAAGGAGGTGACTTTTTCATGTACAATAAGGTCTCATAAGTGACACAGGTAACTAAGGCTATGGTCATGGCTATTTTCCAGTAATAAATGAAACTCAGCAAGAATGCTCTAACTCAAAGAATATAAAATCCCAGTGTATGGTGTGACAGATTGGTTACAGTTTGTATTTTCGAAGAACAGCCAAAACAATATCTCCCACAAGATACACTCTTCTTACAATGTGGCATTGACACTATTTCAGTTAAGAAGTGAGGTCTGTGTTTTCTCTCCTTGAGTACGGACAGATTTGCACTACAGAGGAAGTGGCACTATGTGATTTCCAAGACTAGGTGACTTCTACTGGTCTTCCTTGGGATGGTTGCTTTTGGAACCTAGCCTCTGTTCCATGAGGAACCAAAGCAGCCCATGGGAAACCCACATGAGCATAACCAAGGCTCTCAGTTGACGCCAGTACCTACTTGCCAGCCATTTATGTGACCATCTTGAAAACAGATCTCTCAACTCTTATTGGAGCTACCAACCTGGTAGAGAAGAGAAGGACTGTCCTTGCCAAATCCTGCCTAAATCACAGATTTTGTGCAAAATAAATAATTGCCATGTTTTAAGACACTGTGTTTTGGGATGGCTTGTTATGCACTAAAAGAGAACTGATACAGATTCGAGTGTCAGTATAGTAATAAATTTGAATTGGCTTTAATATTTAATAAAAAACCCTCAATATTTTACCTATTATTAGTAACAAATAACTTGCTACATATATCATTACAGGTTATAAAATACTCTTTCAGGCCCAGATTGAAATCCAGAAGTCTTTAGAAATACCTAATTCCTCCTTTCTCCCCCTCATTTTAGAATTTCAATATGACTTTGTAAAATAATATTAATTACAGTCATTTTCATGAGCTTCTTCCCACTTGTGCCTAATTAGCATAAATCACAGTGGTTATCCATACCATTAAATTTGTGTTAGATTACATTTGCTATATTTGACAATTACACTAAATTCCATTTTTGTGAGCTGAGCCTTCACAGTTTGTTGCTCCTGTATCATAGCTGGTTGCTCACAAAGTAGAAAATTGGACAGACTGTTTCTGATAAGGCAAACACAGGGAAAACTGTGCAGAAATATGTAGTTCAGAGAAATAGGTTCTTGGTTAGCTGACGGTACAAGCTGCCTGGTGGCCCAGCAACAAGTAATTTGGTTGAATGAAGGAGTAGAATGAAGACTCCAGTCACAATCAGATCAAGGGAATAGTGAGCATATTTGTCACTGATGTGTTCATTACTCAAGATCCCCTTGGGCACAACAAAGAGTTGGGGCTGAAAGTCATAAATCAACTTTATTTCATTTGCCATGTGATGCATTTGTAAAAGTATTAGTCAGGATTATTTGTTTTAATTTTTGGTAGTCAATTCCAAGTTAAATAAAAGACAAACAGAATATCATGGTGGCAGTAACTCTGACCTAGGGGTAAAAATAAAACCAGGAGTCCCTCTGTGTCTCAGCTGGTCTATTCACTAGTTGTGTGACCTCAGAAAAGTCGTTCATTTCTTGAGCCCCGGTTATCTCATCTGTGAAATGGGAGGGCTAGACTAAGGCCAGTTACAGCTCTAGAGTTTGGAATGTGACTAATCCTCGAAAAGATAGTTTAAGGTTACGATTTTTTTGCTTTAGAGAGGAAAATATTTAGGAGTAAAAAGTGTGCAGAACTTGGCAAAGCCAGATTTATTTGCGTGATTCTCAATAAGTCAACTTATTTTTTACCCCCTAGATCTTCACAAGCCATTCTTTTCTCAACATAATTTGTTTTACTTTTAATTTTTCCTTCCACAATTTTTCTAAAAGATTTAAATGACTTATTAATAACAAATAAACAATGTAGCAATAGAATATTAATTTTAAAACTTCAAAATAACTGATCGTGGAAGATTTAACTGTTTTTAGTAGACATATTGCTCAGGGTTATGATTCTATTTTGTATATAATAATATAATTCTTTCCAGTGATCTATCGAGAATCACAAACATATGTCTGACTTTGCCATGTTCTGCTTACTTTTTATTCCTAAAGATTTTCATCTGCAAAGCAAGCATCACAATCTTAAACTATCACCTCAGGAGTGGTCTATTTCAAATTCCAGAGCTGTAATTGACTTTAGTCCAACCCTCTCATTTCATAGATAAGAAATAGTTCTTTTTCTATATGAAAGAGTTAAAAACATCAGTATTCCATGGTCTTCTACACAGAGGACCTGATGGTCAAGCTATCTATCCCTTGAGCATATTTACAAGATGAATCCTCAAAAGAACTGTCTTTAAATCCATTTTTTTTCCTTATGAGAGAACTGAACCTTGGGGAGCTAAATTTGCTTGGTTGAGGTCACAGCTGCTTAATGGTGTTTACACGTTTTAAATCTTGGAAATCTGATTCTTGACTCGATTACATGGTATCCTTTTCTGCTATAAAGCCACATCTTAGTTTGGACTTCTAGAATGTGAACTCCATGAGGGAGTGGCTTTGTTCTGCTTTATCCCCACCATAGGGAACATGGCCTGCCACGGTTGGAGCAGGTGGACTAGCAGCCCCGTGAAGCTGTTTTTCCCTGTCCTGGTTCTAAGATGTAGAAGCCATCTTTTCCTTCCATGCCTGGAAGTCCGAGCATCCAGGGTCTTGGCAATCCAGGCCTAGCAAAGAGAGGCTGTGAGAAGGAAGACAGCAATTCCTTCCTTGCAGTCCTGACTTATCAGTTCCAGGTTTCTGTCTCAGAAATTTTTACTGGGCAGCAAATTATTCAACAGCATGACAGCGACAGAAAAATAAGCCATTTAATATGAACTAATTATTCAATATCTAACCACTGAAAATGACAAACTTCTCAGTTCTGTCCTCAACAACCTTTATGTCCTTTTAACAATTTGACTTCCCTTACTTTTTTGAATTTGGTAATGTTTCCTCTGTATGAAGAATTTTCAGAAAAGGCGAGAAGGCAAACGTAGAACTGAAGTAATAATAAATAATACAGTAATCATAACAAGTCATTATTTGTTTTTATGCCTGCTCTTTCAGAAGGTTATTATAGGGAATTGAATACTAATGGATTCAGTTTCTTTATGCAGAGGAAATGTTAAACAACAGCACACATAGGGAAGGACATTAATCAGAAGAGAGAAGTGAACATTGTGCCTAATAATCTTTGCATAATAGCTACCCTTGGGTGTATTGCTTGACTTAAAAATAAATATTCATGCTTTCTATATCCAGTACAATTGGAAATTATTTGTGGTTATAATTTTGTCATGTCATCCTACCTGTTCATGGGGACTTTAAACCAGGAAGGTGTTAACACCAACAAATATAAAAAGCAATGCTTGCGAATGAGTGTGGGATAGAAGATGGAAGAGGCCATAACCTGAAGATATTCGTTTTCAGGGGAGAAGGGAGCCAGGAACAGGTCATAACTGTTTCCAAGAGAGGAAGAGTAGCGTCCAACTGGCATACTTAGGGCTATTCCTATGCTTCCCTGATTAGCTTTAGATATTTCAGTAACTTCTCATCACCTGCAGGATAAAATCCAAGTCTCTTGGCTAGGCATAAGGGCACTGCCCTAACTGGTATTGTCCCTGTGAAACTCTGCAGCACATTACCTGAGACTGTGCTCCATCTCAGATGTAATGATATGGAGCTCCCTACAGATTCCCACAGACACCATGAGCTTTAGCTTCCGGGTCTTGATATCCTTCCCTTCTCTTACACGAATTTTCTTTGCTAGTTAATTCAGCTTAGCATGTAAGTGGCAGCTTAAACTACACCTCCCCTAGGAATTCTCCTTTGAACTCTATGGCTGGCCAATAACTTTTAACATAGTCTCTCCTATTTTTGTTTGTTTGCCTATTTGCTTATTATTTATGCTTCTTAAATAAATTTTGTCCTTGTAGATTCTTTCCACATCTTGATTTATTGCTTGCACATGCCAAATTTTATTACACAGGTTCTTTAAGTTATGGATTTCTTTTTCTTTTCTCTCTCCACATAACCTCCTTTCTTTTATTTCTGAGAAATGTTTTGAGACAGCCTTGCCAACATAGTCTAAACTGCTGTTTAAATTTCTGTGTGTGTTTCAAGGCTTGCACTAACTGCCCCCGCATGCAATTTTCTTAACTTTATTTCATTCCTAATATGGATATTCTACTTCAGTCAAGAGAATATTCTGTAGTATAAAAGTACAAACTGGTTTGTTCTCCCAGACTTGTGATTGCTTCTGTCACACCCTCCCTGTCCTCTAGGGATTATGTTTTGAGATTAAACATCACCCCATTTGTCTTTGATCTGTGCTTCCCATCTGACATGGTCTACTAAATTATAGTATATATTAATATTATATAACATATTTTTATTAAATTAATTATATTAACAGAGCTATGTCTTTTCAACATCATAGGCCGATTTCACCCTTCTGGTAGGTTTTTTCTGAACTGCCCAATAACTTTTTCATGTACTTGTTTATAGTCACTTAAGTCCTGAAAAGTACTCATTCTTGTTTAGATAGCATATATATTTATAAAGCACTTTATTCTCATGACAGAGAAATGGACAGGGCAGTGTTAACCTTATTTTAAAAATGAAAACATTGGTTCAAAAAGATCGAATGGCTTAAATTCAATAAAATGAGAGACTAGAAAGTATAGAGAGTAGAATTAGATGTCAACCCAGTAGCTTTTTTACATGTCCACAAATCTGAAAACAGTATTATCTTCTATCTTCTGCCTGCCTCATAGAGCCTAGTAGAACTGTGTACATAGTGAATGCACAGGAGGGATGAATGGAGCCTTGGATTGGACAGAGTGGCCGAGGGCTGTGGTGCCACCTAGGTCATTGCCTCTGTTCCCCAAGAGAGTCATTCTACTCTGGACCCCAGTGTCCCCAGCTATCAAATAAAGGGTGAGGCATGATGTTTTCTTAGATTCTTTTGGCACATGATGTTTTGTTAATTTCTTTTTTGTCACCTTTATCTCTTGCCTGTCTCACTCTTCCTTCTTTGCTTCTTTTAAATCAGTTCAACAACAGATTTGCAGCTGTGACATGCAAAGCTTTGTCCGAGAGCCATAGGGCGATAAAAAGAATATACAGCTTACAGACTGTTATGGACATGAAGGATTCCTTTTTCTCTTCCTTATTCTCCATTGCTATTCATTCTTTCCTTCTCCCTGGATCTTTCTTCCTCCCATGCTCAAGAAGGCCTCATCTCCTCCATAGGTTTTCTAGGCTTCTGCTTTAGTTAAAGGGATATCACTTTGTCTTAGTCCTGTGATCGAGTTTAACATGTCTATGTTTCCTTCCATCTGGTTACACAGGACTTGTAAATGTTTAAAGTAAAAGCTCTGAGAGCTTTACTCAGTGATGGGCAGGGACTCCTGTATTTTCATGTGTGATACTGAATTTTTGGTTAACTCTATGTGAGCATCTACTAAAACAAGAAGGATAAAATGATACTTTATAAAATAAATTTAAATTATTTTTCTTTAAATTTTTGTGATCTTAAAGCCTTACAATCAATCTATTGTTTTAAATAGCTTTAGAAGCTAGGTATTAACTTTTCTAATAGGACCATTGAAACCTGATGCAAACAGTTCTTTTTAGGAACTATAATTGTTTTAGAAACTCATATATTCTTCTCTTTTCTTTGTAGGATTTTCTCATTCTTCCTTTGTATCCTATATGATATGCACATATTAGACACATCTATTTTTTTCCCCTAATGCTACATATTCTTCCAATTAATTTAGGTTACCCAAGACCTTTAACATTCTTTTCATAAAAGTCACCAATGAATTAGGTGCCAAACACATGGCTATTTTCTCCACAGTACAATTAAAATATATTTGTTTCCTTTTGGCTGTGTCTGGCCCTTTTCATTACCATGACAGTAGGTATTTATTTACCATTACAAAACACACACAAATACCAGTCATTTCTTGGACCCCAAAGAGCACAGAGTGGAAGGAACTGAAAAGGCAGGAATAATCATGATTGGATACCTACTCTGCATCAGTAATGGACTGGGAACACATATATGATTTCATTATCCCTTTCAACAACCATATAAGAGTTAGACTTGCCATTTTACAAATGTGAAAACTGAGGCTCAGAGCAATTAAACAATTCTCACAGCTAAGACTTGAACCCAATCTGTGTGACTCCAAATTTCATGTTCTCTTTGCTGTATCAGAGGTGGGGTAGAGGTAAGGCTGCAAGTAGGCTCTAGAATTATATATGGGATGGGTGCCTGGGTAGGGAGGGGTTGAGGAGAGGGCCTTAATTTTTTCCCCTAAGATGTAATACTTGGCATGCTTCTTCTCTGGTTTCTGCCCCAAATGTAGATTATTTCTCTAAAATATGGATCCAGCCCTTTGTAATATTCTAAAGATAGGGTCTTCTACTAATGGGGCATCTCTCTTTTGTCTTTCACAGCAATTTTGCAGGCAGTAATAGCTGGTGATCTTATGAAGGTAAGATATCCTCCTTCCAAAGCTTTTGGTGATTACTTAAGAACCTTAAATTAACATCATTCTTCACCAAATCTTTCATGATCCCTTGTCATTGCTCATCCCCCTGCCTGTGCTAAGAAGAAAGAGGAAGGGTGCCCTTTGAGAACTGAGCCTGAGGACTGAGCAGAGAAGATGAGGAGAAACTTTGCAGTATCTCCACTTATGTTCCTAACAGCAAAGGGTTTGTGCAAAGGGCACCTTGATGTTTACCTTGACGAGCTAAAATGGACTGTATGCCCCTGGGATGCAGCTTCCATAGTGCCCAGAATTCCTGCTCTCTAGAAGCTGGCGTGTTAAATAGTTAAAGATTTCCTTTGAAACAGGTCTTGAAATGAACGCACCCGTAAGTATTATCTGGTTGGCACCCAGATGTGTATTCTCTAGGCCAAAATTACTATGATTTTATACATTGGAGACCACAGTTAACCCAAAACAGATCTCTCTGATCCAGCTTGAATATTTTAACCTGAGCTTATATGTTCTGGTGAATTTACTTCAGAGGGAAGGAAACGATCATTGCTGCCTTTAGACTGAATGTGAATTCTGAAGTCAGACTGCCTGAGTTCAAGTCTTGGCTCTGCCATTCATTATATGTGACCTTGTGCAATTATTTAATTCTCTCTGTGCCTCAGTTTCTTCATCTGTAAAATGGGTTTGTCACGAGCATTGAAGGAAATAATATATATAAAGCTCTTAAGACTATACTTATTACACAGAAAGGGCTCTAAAAGTTTAGCTATCTAATATGATTACACTGTTCATCTGTATTTAATAGGTACATATGGTAGAGATACAAATATTTGCTCTATAAGATAGTCTATGAGTATTATAGAAGTTATATTTGTTAATACCATAGTTATTAGTTATATCCCATATCATTTTAAAGCATTGGGATTGGTGACTACCTGTATGTCTCTGAATAACACATACTGGCATTGATCTATTCTACCATGTTGGCAACTGCCAAAGGGTAGAAGTTGTGCCTTACTCATCAGCCTACCTAATATGTTGTCATTGCTGATCAAGAAACCAAAAACTTAAAAAGAAGCTAGAAAGCACTGCCCTGTACACAATATTTCTGAAGAACATCTATTGTGGAAACTAGGGAAAACCTGTGCTGTTTTTAAGAGTTTATTAGTAGAAAACCAAACTTTAGAGGATTGCAAACATCTTGATAAGCATCTTTAGGTACAGAATCCTGAAAATGGTGCCTGTGCCACTGTAGAGTTCATTACCTTTCTAGCAATTGTTTCTCAGTGGAGAAAGGTGCTCTCTAAGCCATATAGCACATTAGTCCAATGCCATTTCCCACAAGTGGATTAAACCTATCCTAGTCTATACTATAAGCAAGACCTTGCATTAGGTTCCCTGAAAAATAACGACATAAGTAAGACCTGCTCTGTGCCCTTGGAGAGGTTATAAGTCAGGTAATTTTGCAGAGCACTGTACATTTAAAATCTTTTCTTCTTACTTTATTATGTGTATGCTTTTAGTTTAGGCTGTGGATTTTCTAGGCCTTGGAGGATTACCACACTTTCTTTGTACTTAACAGAGAATTATTTGAGATATGGGAAATCACCCTATCTAGCCAGGTACATTCTCTATTGTAGTTATTTCCTAAATAGCTACGAAATGGCTAATAACTTCTTATTTACTAAGAGATGAAATATAAGGATTTAGAGATCTCCTTTTACATCTTTCCTACTTTTTTCTTTGTATACTTCCCAAGTATTTTCTTTCTTCTTTCTATATGTTTTTCATTTCTCTTTTCTCTATAGAAAACAAAATAAATATTAAATATTAAACTGGTTGTAAGTGTGTGTGTGTGGTGGGAGGGGCATGAACTAACTATTGGCAAATCAAGAGAGCTCAGGAGTCACTCCAGGATGAGGGTATAGTGAGTAGCTCCTGTATCATAAGATGCTCATTAATGATCTATGCTTGTAGCGGCCAAAATCACCCCAGATAGGATCAAGGCAGCTGATGGATTGGATCTATACTACTCTGTTGAGCCTGAATCAATAGCCTACAATGAAAATGTGTCTCATCTTGAGACATTGCAAGTGAAGAGAACAGGATTCTCTTTTAGACCCTTGTGGAAGACTTCCTGTTTTCTTTCTGCCTATTATACCACACATTAGGGACAAAAGCCCCCAGATATTCCTTACTTCCATTCAACTATTCCTTTTTGATCTACTTCCCAGGAAGTCTTCCATGGGCCCTTTTCCATCCCCTGCTTTATGCTGCCCTACTGCCATATAATAACCTCATCATGGCCCTGTCCCTTATTGTGCAATTCTTTACACTTCTGTCTCTCCCATGAACTGTGAAGTTCTTGAGACCAGAGACTGAATTGTATTTCCCTGGCATTTGGCACATGGCAGCTCAGTGGATGTATTTGAGTAAAGGCATGAACTATGAGTTTATCCTCTTTGACCTTATGATACATCTGATTATTTATAATGTTGTACCATCCAACTTCTTGGGAGTATAACCTTTTGCTTATGACCTTCTGGATTCTTGTTTGTCCTAAAACTATCTTTTACAAGCTTCAGAAAATCTTCTTTCATTCTGATATACTGCAGTGTGGAGAACAGGGACCTTTTACACTTTCCATAGTATTCAGTATTTCATGAACTTAGACTATAACCTAATTTAGCCATCTCTTTTTCCCCGCTTAGGCTGCAAAACTCTAGTTATTTTCCAGCCTTTTCTTATGGAGAAACTACTATGTTCTCTGTATCATTTTGGTTCTCATTCTGCAGAGCATCTCTAGTCTTGTTATGTATGCAATGGATGATTAATGAAAGGTTTGCAGGTTCTCTGTGAGCAAGGGAGCGAAAAGTGTCTGCGTGTGTATATGTGGTGGATGCATGTACATGTGTATTCTTGTGTGCACGTGTGCAGTGATCGTTTACACAGGGAAATTAGAAGCAGCTTTTGTATTGAATAGTTAGGTTGATTTGTACTTGAAGAAAAACTAAAGGACACAAAAAGTCCTTAGCTTCCAGACACTAAGTTATTCTGTTTTATAGCCATATTATTCTTTCATGCAAAAGAATGCTGAGTTAACATAGGGAAACTTTTGTTCTCTTCTCTACTCCTCAGTCTCTTGGGACAGAAACCAGTGCCCACAAAGGGGGAGGGGGTAGGTGGGTAATAATAATAAGAAAAATAAAAGAAATAAATAATTCAGCGTGCTTTAGTTTCCTTTGGCTGCTCAGTACCCGTATACCCTGTCTGGAATTGGCTTGAGACGCTGGCCATATATTTGCGTGATAATGCAATCCAGGAATGTTACTTCATCTCTGACTTTTCTCTGTGTCCTCTGTGGCTGGAAACATTTGTGGTTTGCTCTTATTTTATGGCTGGTTAGCTGTGATCTTTGTTCCTGACTCTGCCTGAGCCTCTTTTCGTATGTCTCTTTTTCAGCTAATAGAAAGCTATAAAAATGGAGGCAGTCTGCTAATTCAGGGACCAGACCACTGTTCACTTCTTCACCATGCAGCTAAAACCGGCAACGGGGAGATTGTGAAATATATCCTTGACCACGGTGAGTAGGCACAGTGAACTTACCAAGGATCACTTCACTTATCCATGAAAAAGATTGAATTTTCTAAGTTGACTTTTGTCCAGGCTAGTTTGAGAATGGCGGAAAAGTTCTTCAACGTTTTGCTGACTCCCCTGTTTATTTGAGGCAGCAGGGATTGCAGACCTCTGACACATATGGGCTGTCTTAAACAAGAATGAATAGACATAATTTCCACATTGAGGCCCTTACAGGGGATGTTGGCACTAATTAAAAAAAAAATACAAAAACAAAATGCAGTCTGGCATAAAGTGCTTTATTTTTTCTAAAGCTTTTTTGGTTGGGGAAATTAACTGGTTGCTTTCAGGTACTTAATCCATATCCATAGCTGATCATTCTGAGGATTTATTAGAACATTTTTTTCTATCTTTCTGGTTTCTCTTTTTTTTACCTTTGGAATCATATTCATCTTTTCAAACTAAATCACACTTAATTCTCTTTGAAACATCCTGATATCTTTGTGTCTTATGTAGCAGGCCATGTTCACCTTCTAGGCAGCCTACTAACTGGGTTACTAATTAGCTGTTAGATCATTTGCTGGGAGTAGCATGCACTATAGCATCTTCCTCTAATAGTCCTTTAACAGCTTAAACACATGTGATGAATACCAAATCTTGACCATTATTTTCAGCTTCCCATGTTTATAGTGTTTCTAGGAATAAAAAACCAGAATAAAAGGTAAAAAGTCTTCCTGGCTTGGCTGTTTTTAAGGGAGAGTCTCTAACTCTCCTGGGCATAAGCTCATGGACATCCTGTAAGATATTCTTTGAGCCCTAATAATGAGCCTATGGTGCCCTATTTGTGCCAAAATCCATGCTGTGAGCTGTAAGCACATTAGTAGAAATTAATATTCTTCTTTGCTTCCCTTTTTATTCAATTCAGCAATCATGTCTTATTCTATTCATTCATTCAGTCTACAAATATTTGTGGAGTGCATAACAGGAACTACCCATTATAAACTGACAAACCAGGAAAAAGAAATCAGTCACTGTTTTTCATGCGGTTGTAGGCTGAAGAAAGAATATGGTTATGAGCACAATTAAATTTAAACTAATTTATATACAGATGTATTAAGATCTATCATAAAGCCACAAATAGATAGCACAGCTAATTTCTTAGTTTGACAGGCTGCTATGACAAACATCACACAAGGGCTGGCTAAAATAATAAGCATTTATTGCCACATGGTTTTGGAAGCCAGACATCCAAAACCAAGGCATCAGCAAAGCTATACTTTCTCCCTAAATTCTGTAGCATTCTGCTGCTGACTTACTGCATTCCTTAGGGTCGGTCCTTGGCTTGCCTCTCAGCCTTGCATCTTTGGGTCTGTTCTTCCAGTTTCTGCTCACCTCTGGCTTCTTCCTGTGTGAGCATCTCTGACTCTGTGCCTCTGAATTTCTTTTACTTACAAAAGACACCAGTCAAACAGATTAAAAACCACCTGATTAACTTGGGCCACACATTAACTAAATACAAAAGGTCCTTTTAAAAATGGGTCTCTACCCACAGGAATGCAGAGTATGATTAAGAACATGTCTTTGTTGGGACATACATAATTCAACCTACTGCAGCTGCAATTTACCAAGTACATATTATGTGCTCTACTTTACATTAGACATATCCTCTCATTTAATCTTTACAAGAAGTTTGTGAGTTACATATTAAACTGCCAGTCACATTAGACTGATCTTTTTTTCATCTGTAATACCTTCGTACTGTGAAAAGTTTGCATGAAACCTTTGCCTGAATTATGATAGAATGAGTGGTTTAGGAAAAGGGAAATTTGTTGAAGTAGAATCCATGGTCATTAGAGGATTTTCTTCCCCCTTGGGTTGGGTAATCCCATGACCGTCTGCACTAGAAAACCTGCATAGGTAAGCTTATTTTCAGTGCTGTATCTGGGCATGAATAATTCCATCACCTACTCCTCTGACCATTGAACCTCTCAATTAAAAGTCTTGTTGTGGGTATGTGGGAACCTCATATTTTTTAATGTAACATTTTTTGCGATCTATGTATCTTTAAAAAAAAAGACAAAAAATATATATTTTTAAAAAGTCTTGCTGTGGGCATCTTACAAAAGCAATTGTGACATGATTTCTGTTTGCCCTTTCCATAAAATACATCATAGGTGTTTTCTCTGTGTGACAGTGACTTCTTCAAATGCTGGTAAGACGTAAAACTAAATATTGGAACTCAGGGCCATAGACCTTGAAATTAAGTTATTTTTCTTCTAGTCAGAGAATATCTCAGAATCTCTGCCCTCACAAAGCTCTAGGTATATACTTTCTCTTTATTTCTCTTTAACTCAGGTTTAAAGTTATATTAATAATTGCAGTCTTCTTGATCATTTCTAATCTTTTCTTTCTATTTTACCTTTTACCCAATGAGATTGAATTTCCTGCTCACATATCAAATTCTCTCTCCCTCTCTCTTCACCTTCCCCTAAGAACCAGTGTTTCCTTCCATAGTTGTAAGTTCTTCATCCATCCATCCATCCAAATCTCTCTTGGACTCATTCAAGTTGCTGTTTTGATGAAGACTGTATTTGAGGTATACTCGCTTCCATCTTTTGGAGCCTCTTAGTTGGGATGGCCGGAATGACTAGGATTACTGAACTTCTACCTATACCTGTTCATCCATTTCAGGCTTCCCACAGCATAGTGGTGGCAGGGTCCCAGAAACGTGAGAGTGGAAGCTGCAGGACCTCCTGAGCCAAAGTTTGGGAAATTACACATTATCTCTGCTGCAATTCTGTTGGCTTAAAATGAGTCACAGGGCCAGTCCAGACTCTCAAGAGATGAGAAAAGAAATTCTGCTTATTGATGGAGGGATCAGCAAACAATTTGTGACCTTACTTAATCTACTATCCTCTTACTCTACTTCCTCATCAGTTTAAAATGTTGACCGTACTCTCTCAATATTCAGAAGTACTGATTCTCCTGTAATTTCCTGGAGCTCATCTTTCATGTTTTCCTTAGGTTCTGGGTCCTAAACTAGGGTTTTAAGATTTAACAAATAAAAATACAAGCTAAATTTGAATTTCTGATTCAGAATGAATAATACTTTTAGTGTAAGTGTGTCTCATACAATATTAAGGATATATTTATGCTTAAAATATTGGTTGTTTTTCTGAAATTCATATTTAACTGGGCGTCCTGTGTTTTAACTGGCAATCCTATCCTAAGCATCTTTCTCAGTTCTTCTCAGCTGAGTCTCCCTATGTAGATGAATGATGAGGGTTGGGATGCTAATATTCTAATACTTTGGGTTACCACCTTCTCCATTACCTCTTGTTCCTGCCACAAACTATAGGACTTCTAAAAGCCCCTGTAAGCCAGCCTCACAGAAATGGAGTTTCTAACCTAATGCAGATCAGTACACACATCCTTTACCTGGCATAAAATTCACCTGGCATATTAGAGTCTTAGCACTTTAATCAAAGCCTAACATTCTGATTCTAAACTAGTTTCTCATTGATCCACAGTGGCTTTGGCAAAGGATGAGTCATGCAATACAACTCTCTTTGTCAAAACTGACAGATACAAAGGAATTTGTTAATTTGAGGGGTGGGGGACTGAGCAAGGTGCTTACTTTTTTCTAGGGTTTTGTTAGATTTTGGAAATTATTTGGTTTAATATTTATGCTAATGAGAAAAAATTGAGATTTGCAGTAATCAATTTAACTTCATAGAAAGGCAGAGAGTTCCCATGATTATGAAAGCATCCTATATCCTCTCTGCCTCACTTGGATCTCTAATTAGTCAGTTGGTATCTGGGAGAAAGACTGTGAGGATAGTGGAGCACAGTCCATCCCCTCTTTTTGAAAGTAAAATCTTATTATGATCTGCAGTCAAAGGATCACAGCATCTTTACTGTGTAACATTGTTTAACACTTTAGTGGTATAGGTGAATAATGGAAACTAAAATACAATTGATTTTCATTGAAATTAGAGTTTATCAAACTGATAGGCTTTTTCAATTTCATTTAAAATATTATTTCTATTTATTGAGCAATATGGATGTAAGACTTTTGAAATAACTTAATTTGTCATGTTCTAGAAAAAATAGCTAAGCATTTCAGCGCGACTTTATGCTTCAAAAAAAAAACTTCCATTACTGATATAGTTTATATTTGCCTGCACATTTTGGAATTGGGAACTGTCTTTGCAGAACCGTTCATCTTTTAAAAATAAAAACAAAAACAAAAACAAAAGCCTCTTTAAAGGATAGTGTTCTTTTTTTTTTTTTAAAGATTTATTTATTTATTTAATTTCCCCCCCTCCCCTGGTTGTCTGTTCTTGGTGTCCATTTGCTGCGTCTTGTTTCTTTGTCCGCTTCTGTTGTCGTCAGCGGGCACGGGAAGTGTGGGCGGCGCCATTCCTGGGCAGGCTGCACTTTCTTTTCACGCTGGGCGGCTTTCCTCACAGGCGCACTCCTTGCGCGTGGGGCTCCCCCACGCGGGGGTCACCCTTGCGTGGCGCGGCACTCCTTGTGCGCATCAGCACTGCGCATGGCCAGCTCCACACGGGTCAAGGAGGCCCGGGGTTTGAACCGCGGACCTCCCATGTGGTAGACGGACGCCCTAACCACTGGGCCAAAGTCCGTTTCCCAAGGATAGTGTTCTTGACATCAGGAAATGTACCCCAAAACCATCATCTTTACACAGTAGGCACCTTCTCAGTGTGGTCTTTGCTGATTGAAATACTTTCTCCTAAACTTAAAATGATGATATTCTGAAATTCCCCTGAATTTCAGAAAACAACCTTTTCCAAAAAGCCTCAGTGAGTTTGGGAATTAGGGCTAGATGCTAGTCTATGGCATTGCATTTATAAATTAGCATCACATTTGCCGTGGGTCTGATTGGTTTGAATCTGCTTAAAAGAAAAATAAATAGATGAAATGTTTACTGTGTGCTAAAGATCAAGAGTCACATCACTTAATCAGCAAATACTGCAAATCCCTTGAAGGTTTTGCTTTCTTAAAAATTTGGCTCATGTCTTTCCTGTGGCTTCATATGACATAAATCCAAAAATCTGTTCCAAGACCAGACTGTGAGGATGCGGTTAAGGACAACAGCTCTGAGAAATCACTGGGTTCTTTCAAAGATGCTTAATATACTGTATGGATCCTTAGTCCATACTTTGCTTACCGCATCTCTGCACGTCTGAACCCCTCTTTTGCTTCTGCCATGCCCTCTTCTTCATTGCATATGTATAATAAGCAGGGAGTTCCACAAGCAAGAGGGCAGCCCCTGAACAGGAGTCATGAGTGATTAGTTTTTCTCACAGGCGCGATGGTCAGCAATTCATTTCTCTTCTGAGAGCTCTTTTAAGTTCAGCCTGAGGAGGTTGGGGCATGAGATGTGTAGTATGTTCTGAAAAACCCACAGGGGGCATGGACTTTTTTTTGTCCTGCATCTTCTTTTGGACTTCTTCCCTCGTATACACAACCTGCTGCTTTCCTTTATGAAAAACTGGAATTTGGGCATTTGGGGGGTTGAGCAGAGAATCAAGGAGGAAGAGAACTAACAATCCCACATAGACAGGGCTGGGAGACCAAGGCTGCAGCGGCAGTCCAACTGAGACACCCCCAGTGGTTCCTGCTTTTCAACTCCTTTCAACCATATTTTTTACCCTTTCCCTCCTCCCTAGTTTTGCCCCTCTGAGAGACTTTTGTTTAGTTTTATTCTTCTATCACCCTGCACATTTCGCTCTTTTGTTTTTATTCTCCTTACCCCCACCGCCTTGCTCCCTACTGTTTTCCCTGATAGAAATCTCACTCATGCATTTCCTTTTTGATTTCAATGGGGTTATTTTGTCTTCCTTCTTTTTCTGCCTCTTGTCCCCTAGAGAAACGACCACCTTCCCGCTGGGACAGGATGACAGTGCTGTTAGCTTTCGCAGTGCCAGCTCTCCCCACATCTGTGCAGCTTTTGTCTTGTGGCAGAGGGGGATTTGGAATGGTCTGCTGGCAGCGTCAGGGAGACTAATGGGAAATGAGAGAGGCCATGGAGAGGTGGAAGGAATAGCAAAGGGGATTTGGATGCATGGGTGTGGGAAGCAAATTAAGGGATGTTACAAAAGACACTATATATGTATACATATATACATATATATACACACATATATAATATGATAAAGTTGTACTGTGCTGAGCAGCAAACTTTGGAAGGCTTGTCTCCTTACGGCCCTTTTCACTTTTTCATGCTGGAAGATTTGAGAAGTTTTACCTCCTTTCATACTTCCTGGACTTCTCTTGAATACTAATATTTTTCCTTAACATATTTTTCTTTCCTTTAATTTTCATACTATTTCCCATATGGCACAATCTTTTGAGTCTGTATTTCAATTATGAATCTTTCTCTGAGGAAAATATGTGATACTGGCTGGGAGCCCAATTTGATTATTAAACGTCATTAATTCATTCATTCATTAAACAATTTTAATTCTGTCCCAGGCACTTTTGAGAAAAAAATGTCATATTGATAATCACTGCAAACCTTTACTGTTCTAAATGCTTTATATTTGTTATCACATTTAATTCTTACAACAACCCTACAAAATAAGTTCTGATATTATCTCCATTTGACAGGTGATGAAAATGGAAGTATAGTGAGTTTAAGTAACTTGGGAAAACTCATACATATATGATACATGGTCTTATTATTGTCTCTGCCCTTCATACTTTAATATCCCAAAAGGAAAATGAAACATGGATAAATAACCACAATGCAGGGTGGTTCAGTACAAGTATCATATGCAGAGTTCCAGTGACAACTAGCATAGGACTGGGGAAGAACAGTGGTAGTTTCCTCTGAAAATTTCATGGAGATATTTGCACATATTCCTTCAATAGGAACTTAATTGTTTTCTGGTACAAGTCAACTGTGGGATGGAGTGTGGAGATTTCTGTAAACCCTGGGATGAACAGAGACTGAAGACCTCCTTTTATAGTCAGGGGATAGCGAGACCTCTGTTGACAATTCCAAGATATTCCTTCAACTTCCTTAGGCCTGATGGCAAGGTGTCCACAATCAGAATATATGCATAAGTGAAATTAACCCCAAACCCAAAATGTCTACCATTGATATTATTGAAGGAATTCCATCATCTTTATTTATCCCTCTTGTTGTTCTCTGTTTTCTCTCATTAGTGATACTCAAATTAACTTTTCAAAAATCATAGATGCTATCTTTTATACTTTTTTCTTTTGGTGGATTTTTATGGCATTTGTTGAATATTTTTCTTTCTCTGACCATTGGCCCCTCCAAATCTTACACCAACACAACTGAACAGCACAGGGTCTTTAACCTCAATCCACCTCTTCATGTACACTCAGATTCAAGAATTCTCATCCCTATCTATTGGGTCTTATAAAGTTATTTGCAGTTGAATAGATTATTATCCCAATGGGTAAGTGCAGGTACAAATAAAGAAGGAAACTACAGCCTTGTCTCAGGCTACACCTAGCCCCACTTCTCTTCTTGTTTCCTCCGCCTCTGCAGCCCCTTCTTGCTAGCACTCTGCAAACATAGTTATTTTAAAACAGGCTAAAAAAAATGATTAGAAAAATGTACCATGCTATTAAAAATAGCTCCCTACTCACATGGCTAATCAGCTGGCTTCCATCTAATCCTCTTCTTCATTGGATATTAACCTGCAGAGTTCAAAATATTCTGCTATTTTGTGATTATGTGTGTTGATGGGAAGATAAATTGAGTTTGGCTAAATTAAATCTATAGTTCCCGAGCTGCCCCAAAAACCTTTAACTAGAGTTTCTGCAGATACAAATTAATAGCAAAAATATCTTGTTTTAATGAATGTGCCTCTTTCTTTCACCCCTGCCAGAGCTGCAGAGGATTAAAGGGAGAGAAGAGAAGAGAAGGAGCCACAGGCATGCTTGATTCACAAAGTGTATAATAAGCTTTGCAATAATTCTGGTTTTGCTCTATTTATAGTAATTCTGGTTAGAAATTGTGGAGTAAGGTCCTTTCTCTTCCTTGCCCCGAACTTCAGATTGTCATCTGCTGTTATTTTAGCACAGATGAAAATGCTTCAGGGTCCCCTTGCTTCCATGGAGGCTTGGACCCAAGAAGTCCATGAAACCACCATGGGTGCAGCCCTATGAGTGCTGACCGACAGGATTGAATAGAGGAGGGAAAGAGACGAGGCCCCTGTTGCCTAAATATTTGTGCAATTAGCAGTTAATGATGGGAACAGAACTACTAGTGAGGTTGGGCTGCTAGTGTTCATGGAATCCCTTTCAAAATAAATGTCTTGACAGGTTAGCTGAGGGTGACAGGAACTCTTTAAAAGGACCATTGGGCACCAAAAACCTTCTTGTTCCTGGTTTTGTTGAGGAAGTCTTGTCAGCAGATGAATGGGCCTGGAGTACTTGGTTTTCAGGAACTATAATTTAATTCAGCACGTGGCTTCAAATGTAAGTGGAAATTCAGTGACCATTTTAAATCCCCTCCCTTCACTGATGTTCTAGTATCTTGACTTCTTATAACTTGTTGTGTCATGCCAGGAAATAGGATCCTTAATAATATCTAAATTTAAAACCATGCTTATAGTGTGCCAGGCACTTTTTTAAGCTCCTAACATATATTAACTCATAAAACCTCACAACAACCCTATGAAGTAAGTACCGTTATTAATCCCACTTCACTTGTGTGACAATGAAGGGACTAAGAGATTCTATGAATTGGCTCAAGATTTATTATAGTAAGTGGTAGAGCTGGAATTCTGAAGGAAGGCAGTACAGTTCCAGAACCCTTACTCATACCACTGTGCTTGACTGCTTTGGGGGAATTATCGCTCATGTCTCCTTAGAGTCATAGGACTGGGGAACAAAAATGAATGAATTTAACCTTTGCTGGATCCTGAATATAGGGTAGATGCTAGAAGGATACAAAATTATATACAGCTATTACTATACTAAAGGAATTTAGAACAATTTATTTAAGAAGTCAAGGCATATATTTGAAAAGCAAATTTGTAGTACAAGGATAGAACCAGGTAAGTGTTACTGGAGTTCAGAGAAGGGCTAGATTCTTCAGTTCAAGGTGCTCTTTGTGGAGGTCCTTATCCCAGAGTGGGCTTTAAGAACCTGCAGTTTTAGATATGTGGCTAGAAAAGGGAAGACTCTTCTGGATAGGGAGAGTGGAGGGAATAAGTTCTCAGAGCTGGCAAAGCCTGAGATAGATTTGGGTGATTTTGCAGTTACCAGTTTAGCTTCTGTAAAAAATGGAAACTTGGGAACAAATTGAAGAAGGGGTGTTCCAAGATAAAGTCTATGAACTTCAGCATTTAAATACTTGGGAGTAAGCAGCAGATATGATGAATTAGAAATGTGAAACTCTAGATGATTTGAGATATTTTTATTGTTCTCAGTTACAGTTTCTGTGTGCTAATTATATTCCAGGCATTGTTCGGTTAGGAGGTCTGTTTATAAAACAAAGCAAGTAAGAGACAAATAGTAGAAACTTTGCAAAAGAAAAATCAACAGGCCTCTATGATAAGTGGAGGATCTGGCTCTTTGATGACCCGGAGGAATGCAAAGTTCCATAACTTCTCAGTCATCTTCACATTGGCTAATGACCTTCATGGTTAGAAAATTCCAACCTCTTCTTCCCCTGCAAAATAAGTAAACTTTCAATGATAGTGATCTCCACCAATACAGAAAGCAAATCTCCAGGAACATATTTCTGAAGATAAGGAAGCCTTTATTATTCTTCCATGATAAAACATTCAATATGTAGAACTATGTTTCTCAGTTTAAAAGACATTTATTCATTCATTCAACAAAATATTTAAGCATCTGCTTTGCACCAGGCTCTAGGCCAGGTGCATAGACAGGAAACAGTAGTGGAAAAGGCACAGCCCAAGACTTCAAAGAATTTACTGGAGTCTAGTTGGGAAGGAAGTCAAATCAGCAGGTGATTTAATACAGTTTGACAAATATCATGATACAGTGACCATATATCCCCACTTGCCAGAGAAAGTCTCAATTTGGATAACAAATTACATGACCAACCTTGCAGCTGGAGAATGAGAAACAATTCTTACAGACCACCTCATTATGCCAGGCAACAAAGATGTCCCCTTTCCAGTCACTTAATTACCTTTCAGTTATTTTATTCCAGTTAATGTTATTTCTTCAACTTGATTGAAAGTTTCTTAAGGACAGAGACCATATCATTCTTTCGTATCTCCCATTCTATGCTTACTGGCTTGTCGCAATTGGGAAATTGGTGAGGAAGAGTTAGAGGACTCAGGTTCTCTCTCTCTTTCTCTGTCTCTCGCTTGCTTTCACTCTCTTCTGGCTATTTTATCCCTATCACAGAATGATTTTTTAAATTCAGCTTTCCAGAGTATTTTAATTCAGTGACTATGAAGTTTCTCTTAATGGTTAGTTTTTGAAGTTTTAATGGATTTTTTTTCTTATTTAGGACCTTCTGAGTTGTTGGATATGGCAGACAGCGAAACGTGAGTGTTCCCTGTCATTGTGTGCTGTAGATAATTTCCTTCAGAAAATATGTAAGAGAAGAATATAGTATATAGATATAAAATAAGTGATTTTAATGACAATGGCTAAAAATCCACTTGCAACTGTATTTATAACTGTGTAGGGCTAATCTTATAAATATAAAACTATACCATGAAAATTGAGGACAAATGTCATAATGATTGCATGCATAGTCTTTACTGTTCATCATTTAGAGCTTCCTACATCAAGATACTTCTGTTCTGGTGCATTTTGAATTGCTGAGAAGTCTATATAAATACATATTACCTTCTTAATTCCAGATCCCATTTATTCTTTTTCGACTGGGGTTCTGTGAAAGGATTAAGCCCCAATTCCTGAAGGCATCTGTTTTAGTTTGCATACATTGTGCAAAATGAAACAACTTCTCTCCAATGCATCTAGCATAGAACAAGTTATATACTGCCATTGGAGAACTGTGAATACAGTCACTCCCATTATTTCCCATGTTCTGTGGTTCAGACTTGAAAACTTGGGTGAGAAAGTCATCAGCTTGGGAGGGTCCCCAAATTGCTAGTTTATTTGCAACTTAGTTTTTACTAGGGAGGCAAAGTAGCTACCACTCCCCAAAAGGAGACAAGACTGGCTGAATAACCAACCCTGAAAGGGATATGGGAACCACTATACAACTTCAAAGAAATTCTGCAAAGGTATAAAGACAGGTGGAGGTGGAGATGAAGTGGGATGGGATGAGATGACTAGGTAGGTAGGGATGAGGAAAAGTAGTAATGAGTAGAATGGCAGATGAGTGGGAAGAAGTAGAGCTGTGAGTTCTTAGACCTGGAATAAACTGCACATTCCTGTGTAAAGCTGGCCCATCTACCAGCATATTCTTTTGGCAGGGTTATAAGATGGCATGATCACTTATTCCTATTGACCTTTTTAAGGACTGCATTTGATTTTCCATGAAACACTTTAGCATTAAGAGTCTTTGCACTTTTGCAGTCAGACTGGGAATATCCTCCTTTCCATGCTATCATCTGAGGGAGGAAATGGCCACTTTCCCCAGCCCCTGTCCTACCTGTGTGCTGGGATCTCTGGCTACAGGCTTGCTGCCTCCTGGAAAGAGCTCTGGCTCCTGGATTCTCCCAGAATCTCCGTGTCTCCCTGTGGTTTTCCATGGCTTCCTCCACCCCCTTCACTCCTCTGCTCACCTGGAATCCGAAGGGGCAGAGTGGGTGTTGACTGGTTCTTTGAAGTTGAGTTCCCAGGAGATATTCCTTCAAAGGCCAGGTGCAGATATGGAAATGTGGTGCTCTGACAAACACTGCATTCATATGTCTGGAGGGCCATTGGTTCTTCATTCCTGCTCACTGGATACTTCATCTAGTGTCTTTTATGCTCTGTTCAAATATATATACACAGAGAAAATTGCTGCCTAGTGCTCACATACCTATGTCAGGAGAGCCATCTGATAATGCCCTTGAGTATTACCTAAATACAACATTAGTAGTTATAAAAAATCCACTAAACTCAGTTAACCCACACTGTTTAGAAAAGAGCTTGGATATTATAGTTAGTTGATGACAAACCCAATGAATTTTAGACAACCCTCCCCTACCTCACTGTAATGTACTTGCTGCTAGGGTCTCAGCCACTGATAAGGAAAGATGTTGAGGAGCAATGACCTTCACAGCAAGGGCAGGCTGATACCCTCACCACCCTCCCTGCCCCCTCCAGTCCCACCCCTTCCTCAAACTTCTTTATGGCTGGTTTCCCATTTCATCTTTGATTTAGGGGTGAGACTGCACTGCACAAGGCTGCCAGCCAGCGGAACCGGGCTGTTTGCCAGCTTCTCGTGGATGCAGGAGCATCTCTGAGAAAGACCGACTCCAAGGTAACTTGATGAGTGAGTGAAAACATCCTCCCACTGGGCAAGATCGCCGGTACCGCTGCCTTCGCTGGTGTCCATAGCAAAGGCATCCTTTCTGTGCTTATGGAAATGCCTGGGGCTTTGGAAAAAGGAGGAAAAAATAAAGTCCTTCATTTAGAGAAACTGCAGTTTAAATATATAAGCACAAAGGGAGGGTGTTTGCTTGCCTATGGGACTCTATGAACCTCTGGCTGTGCCAGCCCTGGGATTTTTGGGGTTGTCCCCTTGCTGAATGCCAGCAGTCCAGTTATGGCGGGGGAGGTCCAAACCCCTAGGAGGGGGTCAAGACCAAGTTCAGAAGACATTACCTGGTTGTGAGAACCCCCTTTGGGGTACCCGCTTCTGCATTGGGAACCCTTTGGGGGTTCCTCATTCCACCACTTAATTCAGTATAGCTTTAGGTCTGCTATATATGCGGCCCCATATTTGAGTGATAAAATGTTTACTAATAGACTGGCAGGATGGTGGGCCCTGACCTTGAGATGTTATCATCTTAGAGCTGGTGCATTTATATTAGTTCTTTATTTTCAAAGTTTCTTTACATTTGTTTTCTTTTACTTTTGTCCATATTATCCACATACATTAGACAGAGTGTGGATTGTTACCCTCTAGTATAGGTGGGAACTGAAACCCAGAGAAATTTAAATATGCCCTTGTTTCAAGAGGTGAGCCCAAATCTAAATTCAACTCTTTTAATACCAGCCAAGTACTGAATAAGCAATTCAGTTGTTCTCATTGGGTGACAGATCATCCCAGTGCCACAGCAGGTTGGACTGTGACAACAAAGTAATAAAGATGGTTTTCTCGTGTGCATTATATAATCGATTTTATTACCTCATAGTGCTATCAATTGCCTTGTGACTTGAAATGTGGTTGGTTTCCTTGCAGCAAAAGTTATGTCAATCAGGATTCAAATGTATTAATGTTTTAGTAAGAGGGCATTGAAGACAGAAATTTGTAGTGTGACCTACGTGCTAGTCTGTGAAAATCCCAACAGGTAGAAGTGAAGCATCAGAAGGAACTCTGTTTAGGAAAACTGAGAGCAGGCTGCCCAATGATTTGTTCCAATTTACAGAAAGCACCCAAGAGAAAAGGGTTGAAAGCTGGAGTAGAGGAGGAGCTAGCTATTGCTGAGTAGACTTGACCTAGCACAGCAGAGAGGAGTTCATACAGAAGGTCAACTCTATAGAGGACCTTCATACACAGGAGTTATCAAGCATGCTGGATAAACTCCAAGAGAGGTCAAACCACTTATCTGTAGAGGGTTGCAGAGAAAAATTTTGATATATAAAGATGGGAATTTCATTAAGCAGGCACTAAGTACCCCAAGTGGTGACCAAAGAATGTAGCCATGGAACCTACATAAATGACTGAAAAGCCTAACTAATGACTTAAATTCCCTGAGTCTCATTTAAGTGATGAGAATCTGCCTAAGGGCAATACTTACCTTGGGATTCCCTCACACTACAATACACATTGTGAAATAACTTAATCTCCTGTGTGGAACCCTCCCCCCTCCCCCCAGCCCCTTTCGTTTCTGAGCCTCTCAGAAAGGATTCTCTCCTTCCCTTGCAACCCATCAGCATCCAGGACTTTCCAACTAACTTATTTCCTTCCCAGGCCTATCAAACACACATAAGCTGTGTCCTCGTTTCTAACTGCTCTGTTATTGGGCTAACTAGCTAATTGGGTAGACTATTCCCAATGGCAGGTAATTGCCCACTGTGATATTCTTGTCTGTCAAATGATATTTGGCTCACATGTTTCGCCGTGTAACCTGATTAAGAAACAGACATTTTAGGCAGCTCGCTGGAGATCACATTGCAGGAGGTCACATTGCAGGGTAAGATTGGCCCTGTTGGGACATTCAATGATAAAACAACTGCCTATTTACCATACAAAAGGCTGGGCTTACACTCAACTCAGCTAGAAGGGAAAAAAGGGGAGGAACAGCATGAAATAGAAGGACAAATGAAACAAAGAGAATAAGGAGACCTGGCTCCTCAGCCAGCTCTGCAGCTGACGAGCTTTGCAGGTTGCTGTTTTTAATCATTGCAAGATTCTGCATCAGATAAATGGACTAAATGTTCTTTGAGATGTCTTCCTATTTTGTGTTGAATGTGTGTGCTTTTTTTTTCCAAAATGCAAATAACTTTACTTCCCCCCACCCCCATATAACTATGGTATGTTCTTACATGAAATACTCTAGCCTAAAAAAATATAGAAAAACAAAAAGCAAAATCACTGGAAATCCCACAACCAAGACATAATAAGCCCTATTAAATTTTTAATGATCTCTTCACATGTGAGTTTCTGTTTTTCTCCCTCACTATTTTTTGAGCAGGTGAGGTCATACTATACATGTAATTGTATAATCTAACATTTTAACCAACATTATGTTCTAAAGAGATCTTTTCACATGAAGAAATACAGTGACGCATCACCCATTTTAGGGATCTTTTGATTTTACCGTCCTGTAATTTGATACTAGATTGAAGCAGAATATGATAATTATAAGCAGAACTTCTAGAATTTTCTGGAGTGAAGCAGTATCCTGAGAATTGCTCTTGTTAGAAACAGTTCCTTAAAAATCAACTCAAAGGCCCATCCTAGTCCCCCTCTCTGAATATTTGGAAATTAGAAAGTCAAATGTCATTATTGAACTAAAGGCAAGGTAATCTACTAAGACTGTGAAGAAGTAAAATAGGAATTATCAAAAACTTTAAGCTAGTAGTTAAATTCTAACTAAATAGGTAAGATTTTAGAAAAAGAGTCCAGAGCCATTGTTACTTTCCTTTTATCCCTTACCACACATGCCCTTTCAGGCTACTTGGATCAGGTTTAACTGAGATCAACAGTGTCTATTGCAATAGCATTGATGCGGACTGAGAATTCTTTGATAATGTTTGTAAAAGCCCTGTGTATTTATACATGGAACTATTTCTTTAGTACAATAATTGTGCGCTTCTTAGAATTTAAACTTCTTAAATAGATAGAACCATGACATTGAACAAAACAGAAAGAAGAGTGTGGGAATATTTAGTACCAGTAAACATTCAAATGCATGGAGACCCTCCTCTTTAATGTTGGTCTGTTTTAATTGGCTTCATTTAAAAAATATCAAATGTTTGTGTGTCTTTGTGTCTGTATGTGCAAATGTACGTATAACATGTATTATATAATATTGAAAAATTGGAGCAACCTTAATGTCCAACAATTATGCAAAACAGGCTGCAGGAAATTCTGTGGTCATTTAAAATGATGATGTAGGAGAATATTTAAGGACATAAAAAGGTTTATGATATATTATTAAGTGAAAAGGTAGGTTATGTAGCAGTATACAAACAAAATATGGTTTATTTTTATAAAAATAAGTACGTATAGAGGTATAGAAAGAGAAACAGTAGTTACTTCATGAACTTTTAATGGTAGTTAGTTTAGTGGAATTATTGGTCACATTTATTTTCTTCTTTGTGTGTTTCTACTTTTCCAAGATTTCTCTGATGTCCACCTATTACTTTGTAGTCATAAATTACCACACTTTTTTGGGGTGAGGAGGTACTTATAAATTTGTGACGACTTAACTGAAGTCTTTGAAACCAGTACAGAAAACCCTTAGATATTGTATAACCATCACTTCGTCTCAGTTTCTGATAATTGGTTCCCAGAGTTTTGTATAATAAAGACAGTCCTAAATTAGAGATCCAAATCCCTGCCTTCCCATTTTCTATTCAGTGATTTATATCCCAAATTCTTCCAGAGAAGGATCTGGGTTCCAGAATTTGCAGTGTCACCATTTCTTCTGTGTACTCAGTTATACTCTGTGAACCTCTACTTCCTTAGATGTAAACCCCACCCATCAAAATGATAATCTCGTTATCTTTAATTTACCTATCTCACAGGTTTAATATGAAAATTATATAAGATAATGAATTTGAAAGTGTTTTGTAAACTCTAAAATGCTAAACATGGAAAGATTATTATCTGTGAGGAGTCTCTGAGTTTTGCAATTTTTTTTTGTATCTCCCTGCAAACATCTTTCTCTCACCTTCTCTCCCTCTCTCCCTTCCTTCCTTCTTTCTTTCTCTCTTTCTTTCTCCCTTCCTCTCTCTCTCTTTTACTGCTGCCTGCAGGGTAAGACACCTCAAGACAGAGCACAGCAAGCTGGGGACCTGGATTTGGCTGCTTACCTAGAAAGCCGGCAGAACTATAAGATCATTGGCCATGAAGACCTGGAAACTGCTGTTTGACCTTGGTAGATGGGCAAAGAGAATCTGAATGAGCATTATCAACTCTGCCCTCCCAGCAGTTGGGCAACTCCACTGGAAGAAGCTGATGGAATCCAATTATCTGTTTCTCTCTTGCAAGAATCTGAGACCATGCCACCGGTTTTTAAGGGCTACCAAGATATCCAACAGAACATGATAGCCCATTGAGAATGAGGCAGGTTACCCGGAGATTTGTGGAGTACAGTTTCCACAAAATTTGATCCTTATTGCTTCCAGCAAGTAGCATGAACTTCTGTGTTCACCTGTATAATTTATTTTAAAGATTCAAAGGATGTTCGTATAAATGGCACTGCTCCCTCGTTTCCCTACGCATTCACCTTTCCCCTGTACCATACAATTCTACTGTAACTACCCATCAATTTTTAAAATATGATATTATCTGTTCTCTTTCTTTTTACCATGAAGTTGTCTGAAGGTCTTTTGAAACCTTCTGGATGTCTTTGAAGAAACATAACTGTAAAACCACTTCCATTTCCCAGACTAAATACACCAAGACTATTTAGTGACTCTTTGCATGCCCCCCGTCTGTTTCCATATATAGGAGCTGGGAAGTGCCACATATATAATGCCAACTAGTTGTGTGCTATATCTCTGAGGTATGGTGAGGTGGCATGGGAGTTGTCTGTGCTCTGAGGTACCTCAGAGAGGCAACCCAGGGGTTGGCCCAGGCTGCTGAGCTCTGGCCGATAGCCCAGAAAGACTGGTTCAGCTTGGGCTGTTTGTGCAGCTCAATACTGCCCATGTGTAGCCATCTTTGCCTTTTGCTTCAATAGAGATGAGCAGTGGATTCAACAGAGGCCCATAGACATTTTCAGAACCACTCAATTTTTAAGTGCTGTTTAAATTGCAGAGCAGAAAATCATGTGTGGGACTGTGGTTACAGGAAGTGGATCAATAAAACAGTCTTCTAAGCTTTTTTGAATGAGAATAGAAAACAGAATAACTGATGTGAAGTAAAACAGCAAAAGAAAAAGATGCCACGTATGTCTAGGTAACACACTCTAACAAAAAAACCATCATGAGAATGTTGCACTGGATCCGTGGTGAGAGGAGACCCAGTTTAGGTTTTCCTTCCATGTTTATGGTTTTCATTACTCCAAGTAAGCTTTGCCTCAAGGACAAAGACTTGTTCAAAATCTACTGCCAGATTTCTGGGCCGCCTGGATCCTTCTGATGGATGGCTCACCCTACTGCTTGTCGGGTTCCAAGGGCAGACCTGGTAACACAGTAGCCCCATTCTCCATGCATGGGACAGCCTACTATCTTCCTTTCCTTACTTTATTTTCCTCCATCAGAAAGAGCCTAATGAAAACCACTGTGGGAGGTTGGCCAGAGATATCTATATGGTAGTCGAATTGCAATGTTTAATCCTCACAGAGCAGATGGTATTTATAGGTACCTCTTTTAGGGACTCTGTGATAACAAAAATATAAGGAAAAAAAGACTTGTAACTTTTTATCAAAAAATTTACTTGATTTGAATATGTCAGAAATAAAAGTGGGTGTTTAAGGGGTTTGCTCCTGGCAAAACTGATGTCTCCTGAGCTTCTTTCCATTTTGCTCTTGGGCAAAAACAAAGTGCTTCCGTAGTGTTTCTGCATGTGATAATGAATGATCATTTCTCTACATTTAATTTAAGGGTCCAGTGGTGACATATTGCTTATCTGAATCACATTTGGTCATATAGCATCATTTTGAAAGGACAGATATGCTATACTATATTAAGTAAGAACAGCCTCTCAGTGGGTGGAGATTTTATTACCATGGTCTCCCCATAGTCATTTCAAAATCAAATTGTTGGCATTACTTCCAGCTGTGGGAGAATGGGTTGGTTGTGAGTAATCTGTTTCCATATATCAGTCCCAGAGTTGGAAGTGTTTTTTGAATTTTTATGGTGAGAGGAGGAGAGACTGCAGTAGATTATTTCCAGAAGCTGGAAAAAAATATGCTCCAGGAGAATTTAATCACTGTGTTTCTCCTGGAAGTTTTTCAGCTGGTGGAACTGTCAAGGAAACTCTGTGGTGACAGAAATACAATCCTTAAAACAGACTAGAATCTCACTCAGAATGGTGCCTGCCATCCCCTGGATTGAGCCAAATGCTTGGCTAAGCAGCCAGTTACCCAGCTGCCACTGCTGGGATGGAGAACTCTATTTTCACCAACTAGGAGCTCAGATTTCCCTGTGAATGCTTCGAAGTAGTCCAGAGAAAGTTTAGGGTACAAACGGCCATCATCCAATTCAAATAGCTCCAATTAGAATCAAAAGTAAGTCCCCGGTGTGAAACCAAATGAGCTATTGACTACTGTAGGTGAATTTGAAATTTGTTCCAAACCAAATCAATCAAAAGGGGAAAAAAAGCATTCAATCATCTGGTCCAAATTTTTATTGGGAGTGGTGGGGTGACATATGACCAAGGCAAATAGCTCTTTGAAAAACACAATCCTCCCCACCAAGGACTTGGACTTTCCAGAAAAAGAGCATCCAAAGTGAGCAGAACTGCCACATATTTAATGGCTTTGACATTAAATCTACTTCCTGGAGCCTTTATTTTAATTGGTCACTGTGCATGAGAGTCCTTGGCTTTAGAACGAACTAAGGGCATATCATATGTTCCAGGAGGTACCACCTCACCTCAGGAGTGATGCTTCCCCTTTCATGGGCCATCAAAAAACAAATGGTCTGGCCCTGGTCTGAAAACCCACATAACTTTAATTTAAAAGACATAAAAAATATGTACCTATAGAAATATCATTTTCTACGAAACTTATGTGTACTTAACAACAACAGGCAAAGATAAGGAAGCAGAGTTAGAATTTTCATTTATTTTTTGTTTCCACTGTTATTAAGCTTAGTTCTATCATTGAAGCACTTCAAGTGCACATGATCTTTGCTATTGCTTGTGTCATAAAATCCATGATCAAGAGGTCTTGTAATTCTTTATGTTTTTAATCAATGTAGCATGAACCCTACCTTAGCTCAGAGACTTGTCCATGCTATTTTTAGGATCTCCAGTGAAGGACAGTTTCTTCCTCTGTGATGCTCAAATCACTTTTCAAGGCAGAGTTTACAAGCCTAATACTCAGGTTGCCTAATGATGTTTAATTAGGGAAGTTACTGCCAAGAAGGAGATATGAACTTGAATATGATCTGGGGTCTGAGCACTTTGGCTTCCTTCCAATAGGAGCAGCTAATGAAATCACTGAGAACAGCATGATATTTCATTCAATTATACTATTTAAAAATAAAAAAGAGATCTTTGTTAAAATGGCTCCTCATGACCATCAAATAAAACTACTAATTGCTCTACTTAAATGGATTATTTTCATTTGAGGACAAAAGTAGAACATGTATTAAATTGGAGAGCTTTCTGATTAATCTTTTTCATGTATCTTGTATAAAATAGCTTCTGCCCAGGTCTTAATAAAATTACCCATGAATCTTTCAGCTCTTCCATTCTCCAAATTCCATATCCTGTTGATTATAAGTCTTACAGTTCTTTCTGCCAAACCTCTCAGATAGACCTCATTGCCATCCTTGTTCTGTATCCCATCTATCACTCTTCTCTAGTCCTTTTAATTTTCTGACCTTGGCAACAGTACTGCTCTTAAACTTTCTGCCACTATTTTCAAAAATTTCATCGTACACCTGACAAAACCTTACCCAGATATCCTCAAAATGGATCAAATGCAATTAGCATCTGGAACAAGTTTCCATTTTATCCAAAGTACAAATACTTGTCCATTGACCATGAATAGCTTATATAACTATGGCAAACCTGATTTTGAGACATAATTCATCAAGTAGATTGAGCAAATTTCTATGTTAGCCACACCATCAGGGAACAAAATCATGGCTTCTTTCTACTTCTGTATCCAGTGGTGGAAATGGCATGATCCCTCAAAGTCACCTGGGTGACTCTGGAATATATACATTTTATGACCTTACTGGCTGGCTGTGGATTTTAAACCTGTCTCCCCATAATTTATTTGAAATCTAAAATTACTAGCTAAGCAAAAAAATAGTGCCCCTAGACAACCTGGTTTTCCTGGACACTTGAGACTCTCAAAAAGAAAGCAGAAAAAATTAATTGTTAAGCAGTTGATACATAACAGGTATTACAACAGAAATTTGAATATTTAATGTTATCCTCACGGTGGCCAGGTGCCAGAGTCTATTTATATGTGTATTCGTCATTGACTTATGCATGCAACAATATTTTATGGATCGGTCATGCATTTATGTACTCATTTATTTTAAAAATATTTATCATTTACTGTGATGCAGACACTATACTGAGGATAGAGCAATGAATGCAGAACTCAACTGTTAGAGCAGAAACCTCTTTTGGTGCTGTTCCTGCATTAATGCAATTTTAGCTCAATAACCTTGCTCTAAACCTCTTCTCCTTCGCCCTACCCCCCAAAAAAGACTAACTGTTAACTTCATAGAGATGACAGACTGTGGGAAAAGACAAATTCCTATGTGATAAATGCTGTGCAGGAGAAAACGGGGTCCCAAGGGAGCATATAATAGCACATTACTAGAGGTTCAGTTAAGCTTTGATTGTGCCAGTTACTCTTTAGCCAGCAATGTTTTATTTCTATGAAGCAAAATAGGTGAGAGAAATAACGACATTTGACATTTCTCTTTCATTGGAGTCTTGGTACGGTTCATAAAAATGTATTTCAAATCAAGACTTTGAGAGAAAGCTTAGAAACACTCTTAAAATGAGGGCTAAGACTCAAGGACAGAACTAAGAGAAACACAGAATTTGCAGTGGAGGCTTGACCAAATATGAGGATGAAAGTATAAATATTATAAAGCAGCAGAGTGAACATCTTTATGTTTATGGCATTATAAGCTTTCAGCCCTGAGGAGACTTTAAATAGACCACATGCCCACCGTGAGGGCCGTCGTGATTAGGGATGTGTAATCTAGATTCTGTGACTTTTTACAAGTTTCTTTTAAAACTACTTTTTTGAATGGCAGGATTTTATTTGACAATTCATGAAAATCTTTTTAGTCTTTAAAACATCACTTTAATAAGTGAGAGTTTTTAAAATCTTGGGCATAATTATCTTTAGATATTATTTAAGGACTTGAAAACCAACCAAGTATGAATCTACGAACAAACAAAAAAAATAATAGAAAGTATAACCTACTTCACAATACTTCCGGAAACATTACAGATTTTGATGAATGTTCTTAGGCATGGATTTGATGAATGTTCTTAGATATTCTCAACCAAAATCATTTTAGAAATCTCTCTTTCTGTCCATCTTATATAAAAAGTGCTGTGATTTGATATACTCAGGATTAAGTATAATCTAATATAACCACAGTGGAAAATTCTGCCTGAAATATATTAGGAAACCAAGTAAATGTACATGCAAGGCAATCATGGAAAATTTCTTGGCTTCTGCTAGCAGCATGATAATTATAAAGGGCCTACCCATGAAAACAATGAAGCGATGATCCTGATTTCCCTGTCTTCCAAAGTTTCAATATTTTCAGCCAAATGGCATCTGAAGTAGGAGTCTATCATAGTGGGAACAACTGAGACTTCTTGCCTCTCAACACTTTAATCAAACATACATATAGCTTGTAGTATAAAATAGTTTAAACAATTCAAATCTATAGTGTTTGTTAATAATTCCAATCATTTAAAAAATGCTAGTGCTTTAGCATTTTGATGACTTTTTTAATACTTTTGAATTTCAGTAAAACCTTATGGGGTGGATAATGCAAAAAGATATTTCTCATGAATAACTTGAATTTCTGAATAGTGCATTCACTTGCACGGATTCATATGGCAAGTGGTAGAACTGCAGCCAAACATCTTCAGAAATCGCCTACTTCAGATGTTTTCTTAGTAATAATTTTTCACCATTACCTTCAATATTGTTTTACATCAGTCATTCAAATTTCCATAATAGAAGAGGTAGCTCTGTGAAAATATATTTACTTAAGATTCCACAGCAAGAGTTGGTTAGAGCTAAGAGAGGCTATGAAGTAAAGGACTTGGAATTTTTGCTATCGGACAGAGGTGTGTCAGCTTGGACATATTTCAAGAAAAAAGTTTGAATATTTTGGGCACCAGGATGGATTTTTTTTGAGAAGAAATTAACACTGAGTGTGGTTTCCTGGCTTTTCTACCTATTTGGTGATCCTCAGCATTTAAAATATTTATTAATATTTTCTTTCTTTGAAAGTCACTATTGAAATTATATTACTTTGGAATGCCTCCACCAAAACTGTTGAAAGGATCCTGCAATTCCAGATTCCATTTCTCTAAGTTTATGGTGGTCATGCAAAATTAAGTATTTTTTAGGCCATGTAAATAGAGGTTTGATACAGGTACAGGAAGTGATACTGTACTTGAACTGGAAAGAAAAAACAGACCTTAAATATTATTTAATTCTCATCTCACATTTTAATAGGGGCATGAATAGACTGATTGATGAATATGTAGAAAAGGGTGTTTTATGTTTAATCTGAAAAGAAGGCAAAATTAGATTGGGAAAAATGCAGGAGATGGGTCAAGTAAGACTGTTATCATCAAGTCCTATAGAACAGGCAAAAATCTGCAGAATATAGCAATAACAGAACGGAACAGAGACAGATATCAAAAGGAGGTAGATGTACAGGGATTTACTTTTTCCTGATCATTACACCTAGAAAAATGGGTTGGCCTTTCTGAAAACAAGAATGAACTTACTAGTTACAGTGTTTCTTCCAGTATTTAAGTGAAGATTGAACTACCAGTTCTCAGGGATCATGTGAAGGATCTTAGAGAAAAAGACCTCTGTGATATTTTCCAGTTTTGGATTTCTATGACATTAGACTGGAGCAGAAAGCAATTAGAGCTCATTTTCTTTCCAGATCCTGACATATATATGGCAATGAAATTATTTTTGTATCATTCCAAATATATCACAAATCTTTAAGAATCAGATATTTCATGGCCTTAAAAATAAATTCGCTTTGATTTCACACACACACATACACACACTGTCAATTTCTAGATAATCCCAAGTCTCCTAAATAAGATAGATATTTTTATTAAGACCATGCGATCACAAATTCACCAACTAAAGTGAAAAAATATCTAGAGCTCCTTTCTCTATTTTCTATTCATGTATTATTTAGTTGAGGAGCTGGGAATGGGATTTGGAGAAGAGACTGAGAATCTCTTCATTTCCTAGTAATAAAGAGGAATAGAGGCATTTTCTATTAATTTTTGTCATTAAATAGAACTTAACCTCACATCACTAGGCAAATGTTTCTATAATATTTCTATTTAAGTGGATTGCAGTTTTAATTGCCTATCATTCCCCTACTACAGAATAATGAAGCCCGAGTTTCTAGATTTCATGTTGGCTAGGAGAGGGAAGGAGTCACTCTTGAGATAATCTTGAGAAATGGGCCCACGTCTGAAATCTGGTTCAGAGAACTTCTCCCGTTCTACCTTACCCCCAACCCCACTCCTTGCACATGGCTTGGAATGGAATGGAAAAGCTAAAGATACTGGGTAAGGAAAAACAGTTTCTTAGGAGTAATACAGTAGCAAAACTCTAGTCTTAATACAAATTCTTATGGTCACCTACAAATAAATGATATATGTCCTATAGCAAACTATGATCCCCAAGAAAATCAAACACAGAATAAGACAAAAAATCGTCAGGAATTATACTTCTTTAAGATGGCTTCAAGGAATATCACTTGTGAATTTATCAATTTGTGCAGCTTAGAAGAATAGACCATGTGTGGAATTTAGGGGAAAACAGGGTTTAGCTAAATATAAAGAAGAATTTTTAGTAGAACATTCCAAAGGAATAGGGTTATTTTTGGAAAGAGAAGTCTTTTCCCAATTGTTCACAGTATGTTAGACTTGTCTACAAGCTTGTGCTGGTCCTTGATAAAATTCAAGAAAAACAAGGATGATTTAGGGAATGTTTCATAAATCTAAATATATTCACTTCATAAAATTCAGGAACTTAACCTTCTTAAAAATGATGGAGTTGTTTAAAATGGTTATTATTTGTAAAAATAAAGCGATGACTGCCCTAAATTAATTTACCCTATTTTTTTGTTTCAAATTAATAGGTAATTCTATCAAATATATTAATGAGCTTTATCATTTTTAAGATACTTTCTAGCTTTAATGTTTAATGTACCATGAACAAGGAATCCATTATGTTTTATTAACAATACATTTTTCATTCGGCCCCCTCATTACTTGGATTGAGGCTCTGACCAAATGCATAATTTCTAGTGCAACTATAACTTACATTGATGCTAGCTAATACCCTGGTTGTGGGTTGGGGAAAGTGGGATTCCTGCCATTCTGAGAAATGAAATTTGGAACTTTTATAGGCAAAATATTCCAATACTGTAGAATATTTTGTAAAATATATTTTTAACAAGTTAGAATCTAATTAGTCTCAGCAGAGGTTAGCTTGACTGTTTCTTAAAATCAGCAAGGTATATGTGGACCACTGTAAATCTGAATATTATATGGATCATAGCTGATTGAAAATGAGGAAAAATATTCCTGTAAAAAATTAAGCTGTGGAGAATATCAGTTTCATCGGATTGAAAATATTTGATTTAATTTGATTTCCGAGTGGGTAAAATTTCCTAGACATCCAAAGTGCCCTTGCATGTGGGTAGTCCACTCTCAAAGGCCATAGATGTATGGATAGCAGTGGCAACACTGTAAAGGGCTCTTTCATGCTTTCTGATTCTGCTGTATCGTATCTCAGAGCCAGGCTTTCACAGTGTTGCCAGCTGGCAGGTGGAATCCAGAAAAAGTAGCAGCTATGGCAGTAGGAAGGTTAAGTTTTATTTCTAGGTAAAGCAGGGTCCAGATAATATGAAGTGGAGGGAGGGTGGGTGGGAAGGGTGGGGAGGGGAGGGAAGAATGGAGCTTTTTGTAACGAAGTCGTAAAGTATTTTTCCCTAATTTTCTTGCATTTTCTATTTATATAAAATATCTTGATCACTGTGTTGCTCTACATAGATTTTCAAACTGAATTAATTTGGGAGACTGAATTAATCTCTGAAAAAGAAAATGACTAGTTGCAGTTACTTTTTGGACACTTTTACTGTATTGTGAATTGTGTGGACATGTACAGAATAAAAGTGAAGAAATACCATTAATCTGGTTTTTTGCTTCTTTTTCTGGCTATTGAATGCAAATAGGGTGAATACCATCCCTTACTGTGGTTAAATTCAATTTTAAAAATCAGGAGAGATACAAAATGCTGGATGTTAAGGCAGGCAAAGATTAAATGGTATCACTGATTAGGCAGACTAAAAAAAACATGGTGACTCCTTTAAAAATAAAGATAAAGAATCAGAATACAATTAAACAATAACAAAAAATGAAGACTTCTGCTTCTGTCCATGATGGTCTAACAGAGGCCAGAGACTTACCAGCCTACCTGAAAATAATTATATAAAGAACAATGATTTTTAATACACTGGACATCAAGGAACAGGAGTCAGTGATGGGAAACAAATGAGGTAAACCCTGTAATTACATCGATTTAAGTCTTTAGAGAGTTTCCAGGCAGTTCTTCAGGGAGAGGTAATTCAAAACCTGGCAGTTTTCTTGAGTTGAGGTGGAAATGAGAGTTTGGGGAGACGAAGGCAGCTAGAGAACAGAGTGTTGGAGAGTAAAGGGTGGCACAAAGAAATAACCCTGTTGTGTAGCCAGTAGAATACCTATCAGTGAATGCAAGTAAGGAAACTGTGGCTGGGGAAAGAACCATTGGAAAGGATTAGAGGGAACTGAGAGCTGTGCTCAGACAGAGCTGGGAATAGTGCTGATTAAATACCAGGCAGACTGAAAAACTTCATTATTCTTAGGGCAGCCAGTTTAATAGAAGTGTTTTGCCTCAGTTATGAGGACTAAATAGTTATGAGACTAACAAAAGAAAATCTGTGAATATTTTTAGGAATACAAAATTACCCAGAAAGTAATGTTAAAATTCACAATGTCTGAGATTCAATCAAAGATTAGCAGGAAATAAGTTGGAAAATGTGTCCTATAAAGATTAGAAAAAATAGCCAATCAAAACCATCCCAGAACAGACATAGATGCCAGAATTAGCAGAAAATTATATTTAAAAAGTATTATCCCAGATGTTCAAAGGGTTAAGTAAAGACATAGGAAACATATTAAAAGAAATCAAATTTCCAAAAACAAAAATTACAATGTTTGAGATAAAAAATACTTTCCCCAAGATTAACAGCAGATTAGACATGTCAGAAGATATTAGTGAACTTGAAGATATAGCAATGGGAAATATCCAAAATGAAGCATAGAAAAAATAATTTTTAAAAAGTGAATAAAGGAGATGATAGATACTACAAAGATTGTATGATATCACTGATTTAAAGCAAAATAAGCCTACTCGGAGTCTAAATCTAAAATATAGATTACCAGAGATTGGAGTAGGGATAGGAATAGAAAGTTAAGGCTTAAAATGTACAGTGTTCCTATTTGGAATGATGGAAATGTTTTGTTAATTGATGGTGGTGATGATAGCACAACACTGTGAATGCAATTAACAGTGCTGAAATATATATATCTGAATATGATTAAAGGGAAATTTTTTTATTGCATATATACCAAAAGAAAAATTTGGAAAAAAGTCCATGGAACTACACTATGCAAACAGGAATCCAAGGTAAAACATGGACTTCAATTAATAGTACAATTATAAAACTGTGCTATCATCAATTGTAACAAATGTTCCACACCAATGCAAGGTATTGGTGGTGGGGTGGTGTATGGGAATCCTGTATTTTACATATGATTGTTCTGTAAACCCACAACTTCTCTAATAAAAAAATTTAAAAGTGAATAAAAGCATCAGTGGGCAGTGGTATAATTTCAAGCATTCTAATACACATGCATTGAGTGTCCCAGAAGGAGAGGAGGGGGTGTGAGAGAAAAAAAATATTTTAAGAAATAGTTGCCCAAAATTTTACAAATTTGATGAAAATCATAACCTAGCAGTTCCAAGAAGTTCAGTAAGTAAAAGAAACATGAAGAAAACACCAGAGTATCTTATAAACAAATTCCCCCAAACCATTGTAAAGAGAAAACCTTAAAAGCAATCAGAGGGAAGTGGATCGGCCCAACGGATAGGGCATCCACCTACCACATGGGAGGTCCAAGGTTCAAACTGAGGGCCTCCTGACCTGTGTGATGAGCTGGCCCACACGCAGTGCTGGTGTGCACAAGGAGTGCCCTGCCATGTAGGGGTGTCCCCTGCATAGGGGAGCCCCCATGTGCAAGGAGTGCGACCTGTAAGGAGAGCCGCCCAGCACAAAAAAAGTGCAGCCCACCCAGAAATGGTGCTGCACACATGGAGAGCTGATGCAGCAAGATGTTGCAACAAAAATGAGACAGATTCTGGGTGCCGCTGACAAGAATACAAGCAGACACAGAAGAACACACAGTGAATGGACACAGGGAGCAGACAACTGGGGGGCAGGGGGCAAGGAAAGGGAGAGAAATTTAAAAAAAAAAGCAACCAGAGAAAAAGACAGAAGAACAAAGATAAGTTTAAGAGCAGGTTTCTCATTAGAAATAATGCATGTGAGAAGACAGTGATGTGACATCTTTTAGGTATTGAAATTTAAAAATCAAACTAGAATTTTTATTCACTGAAAATATCTCTCAAAAATAAATGTGAAATAAAGACTTTTACAGACATACAAAAGCTTAAAGAATTCAAAGTGAACCAATCTGTACTAAAAGCAAAGATAAAGGAAATCCTTCAGGCAGAAGGAAAATGATACCAGATAAAAACATGAATACATACAAAGGAATGAAAAGTATCAGATATAGTGCTACATTGGAACATACATAAGATTTTTCTTATTATTATTGAAATCTCTTTAAAATATAAATGACTATTTAAAAATAATAATTGTGGAGTTATAAGTAAAATGTAAAACAATAACAGCATAAAAGCTGAGATAGAAGAAATGGAAGCATGTAATTGTAAGCATTTACTACTATACAAGTGGTGGTATAATATCACTTGAAGGTTGATTATGGCAAGTTAAAGATGGAAATTGTAAAGCAACAATGAAAAAGGGCATCAGAGTTATCACTAATAAGCCAGCAGAAGGGATAAAATGGAATATTAAAAAAAAATAATCCTTTTTTAAAAGCAGGTAGAAAAAGGGAAAAAAAGGAAAAAAGAACAAATAGTTCTGGTAGAAAACAAATAGCAACATGATGGAGTTAAGCCTAGTCATATTAATAATCACATTAGATGTAAATTGTCTGAACACCTTAAATAAAAGACAGAGATTGTCACATTATATAAAATAGCAAGACCCATTTTTATGCTGCTTACACGAAATGTACTTTAAATATAAAGACACAAATAAATTAAAAGTAACATGATGGAAAAAGATAACTTAAAGAGAGCTGGATTGGCTGTTATATCAGAAAATGCAGGTTTCAGAAACAAGGAAAATTACCAGGGATAAAGAACACCATTTCATAATGCTAAAAGGATCAATTCAGCAAGAGAACATGATATCCCTAAACATTTATTTATGTAGTAATAGTGCTTCAAAATACATGAAGCAAATATGATAGAATTGCAAAGAGAAATAGACAAATCCAAATTATTATGAGATATATCAATCTATATCTCTTAATGATTGGGAGAACAAGAGAAAAGAAAGCATAGTCCATACACAGACTTGAACATGAATGTGCATGGAAGCATAAACTTAAAAAAAAAACTAAAGAAAAATAGTTTATTACTTCATAAAATTAATGAAAAAGTAAATGGATAATCAAATTGTGGCATATCCTTAAAATGAAATTTTTTTTAGCAATAACAAGCAATGAGCTATTCATAAACAAACATGGATAGATTGCCAAATAATTATTTTGGACTGAAAAGTACATGTTGTATTGTACTGTATGATTCCATTTATACAAAACTCTAGAAGATATAAACAAATCCACAGTGACAGGAAGCAGATGTACAGGTTGCCTGGATGGAGGGCAGGATGGGCATGAGGGAGGAATTACAAAGGAGTATGTGGAGATTTTTAGGAGGTGCTGGATGTGTTCATTGCCTTGATTTTGTTGATTGAATGTCAAAACTGATCACATTTTTAAAATTTTTTTATTTTAAAGCAGCTTTAGATTACATAACTATTACATCAGAAATATATAGAAGATTCCTGTATAACCCACCCCCTCCCCCTTCCACACTTTTGCCCATTAACAACATCTTTCATGAGTGTGATACATTTGTTACACCTTGATGAATACATATTGAAGCATTGCTACTAACCATGGTCCATAGTTTACTATGTTTTACACTTTGCACTGCACAATTTTATAGGTTTTCACAACTGCATAATTGTCTGTATCTGTCATTGCAATGTCATGCAATTCTAATGTCTTAAAAATGTCCCATATTACACCTATTCTTCCCTTTCTCTCCCCTCAGAACCTCTGGTGACCTCAGTCTTCATATCAATGTTAAAAGTTCTTCCACTACTAGAATAATAATAAGTCCACTTTGGCCTATACTTTCATTCACCCCTATGTTTTTTCATTCCTGTAGCTTGAGGCTTTTGGTATGGTGATGCCCACTCTGCTTCCAGTTGAGAGGGCGGTTAGATTCTATGGGGCAGATGGATGGGACTGTCTTACTTGCAGTTGCAGATACTCTTTGCTTGCCATGGGCATTGTCCATCATTATGCTTTTGTTAGTTATACTGGGTGAGTCTGATGAACTGGAGAGTAGGTGTTGGCTGCAAGTCTGCTGTGATTCAGGGCTCACCCAGCATATGAACAGCCAGAAGATTTAAGTCTCTGGGAAATACATTTAATGGGTATAGTGCTAATTATAGGTTCAAATAGAAGGAACAGAAGAACTGTATGTAGGGAAATTATAAATAAGTCTAACTCTGATACATTGGGGGAGATGGGTTATCATATATTCCTAGGTAAGGCCTACTAATGGGGTGCCTATTTCCTAAAGTTGTCTGCCCTTCCTATAGTGTCTAGATGTTTCTAGAGTGCCCAGGAGCACCCCTACTTGAGGCACTGTTTACTGTGGCAGACAGTGAGATCCTCCGGATATGTGCATAAGCATAACCTCTGTAATGACTTTCCAATTCACTTTGAAATCTTTTATCCATAAAAATTCATTTGCATTTAGTATACTCCCCTTTTCATCTAAGTCTTTCTCCAAATGCACATTTAGTTGGTATTAATCTCTTAGTGCCAGGGAGGCTTATCCCCAGGAGTCATGTCCAGTCAAGGGAAGGCCGTGAATTTGTATGTTAAGTTTGGCTTAGAGGGCAAATTTGAGCAGCAAGGGGACCCTCAGGAGGTAACTCTTAAGCAATATGTATTATTAGACCAAGTTTTGATTTCACAAGAACAAAGGTCATAAGTTCAAGCATTCTTTGTCAAGGGCCTGATACATTGGTTTGTGCTCCTTTGCTAGGCACTACTTACATACTCCAGATTCTTGCCACTCTATGAAAGAATGTAGCAGGACTTACCAGGATGGGAATTCAATAGTCTGCCAGTTAATCTTGGGCTTCCACACATTGAGACAACACCCCATGACCACATTCACACATTCACACTCTATAGAGGCATGCCCCTGGGACACCCACCCATACACACATTTCCCCACCACTGACACCTAGACCAGTGATCCTCCCCTACCACAGCTGCAACTCCTCTGCAAGCCAAAATCTCTCCAAAAACAAAGCCAACAAAAAAATAACAAAAATTAAAATTTTAAAAGTAAACAAAATATTTTTATTAGAAATTTTTGTTGCATTATGCCCTTCATCACCATAAGATCTGTTATCTTTTGTGTGTATTGACAATTTCTACTAAAAACACTGGGGGAACATACAGAAAACTGATCTAATTTTACCCTTTAAGTACATATACTTTATTGAATGTCAATTATATCTTAATAAAGTTGATTTAAAAAATTTAAAAATAGACTTTCTATTGAGCTGAAATACATTTATTGGAATTAGCCATTTTGAAGGTAACTTGGTGTACGAAAGAGAAGTATCATTTGTTGGTAAGGTTGTAACCACTGCCAGCCTTAGTGGCTTTTCTTCAATACTGGACAAGGGTGACAGTCTTAATATAAACAAGCAGTAAAGTTCAAATGCAGAACAAACCTTTTCCTATATCAATTGTGATCCAACTCAGATTGAAGAGAACACCTGGTCTTCTCATACTGGGCATTACAAAGTCTATATGAAATTCTGTAGGTTATGACTATTCATTTATCAGGAGTGCAGAAAAGTTTGGGGTCTATTTTCCCAGTTTAATGTGATTCATTTACTAAAAGTTTAATTCTAGCATTGAAAGACAAAAATGATCTAACAAAATAATGCCTTCTGGGAGTTACAAGTGAACTTTCATAAAATGAATACTTTTCTTGGGCAATAGCTAAATTAATGCATAGTGAGCATTTCCTTTGTTTCCATCTGGTCAGGATCTGAAATCAGTGATGCAATGTTTTCCTTACAAATTGCACAGACATTCTTACCTATAAAAATTCCACCACAGAAATGGCTTGAGGATATCAAATATGAAATAGGTGACTTCTCCAAAAATACAGGCCCAACCTCCAGAATGCAGATTCTGGGAGAAGGGATAACAAAACCACAAAAACAAACAAACAAACAAAAAAGCCACTGCAATATTTTGGCCCTCTCTTAAAATAAAGATTTATGTTTTCATTTTTAAAATTTCTAAAGATAAAAATAAATAGAAGTAAAAATTAACTTGTTTAGGCATAATAATTACTCTTTCCCTACTTTTCCACACAGAACATTTAGAGCACATTTTCCATTGACAGCACTGTTCTTTAAAGTATAAATCTAGATTTATGCAGTATGTACATATGCACATATGTACATAAACATATATGTACATATATAAGCATGCATGTGTGTGTATATATATATGTGGATATACACCTGTACATACCATGAAATGTGAAAGGTCATCAACTGTGCTTAGAGTTAATGAATCTTTCCATGACTTTTAGCAGCCCAACAATTAATTGAAAGTCTACAAAAATTTGAAGCTAGAGGAATTTTCATCTACGTGTCAGGGTCATATTAGAATTAAAAATTCCAAACTAGGTTATTTTAGGGCATATAGCTTAGACTTTTAGAGACAGAAATTACCCAGAGAAAATCCTTTTAGCAGAATGCAATTAAGCCACCTAGACATTTCTTACCACAGAGGTTCCTTAAGTTTGGTCCTGGGACCAGCAATATCAGCATCATCTGAGAACTTGTTCAAAATGCATATTCTCTGACCCATCCTAGATCTACTGATTCAGACACTCTAGAGGTGGAACACAGTGATATATATACAGGATTGAGTGGTCTCTGTGATTCTTCTCTCAAGTGTTGGGTGTTTCTGAAAGGGATCTTTTAGCGGAAGAATCATACAGATGGAAAATGCTCAAAATGATCTCTGTTCAAGTTCCTCACTTTGGAAATCTCCATTAATGCCAAGTCAAAAGAGTCTTGCTTGAGCAATATTTCATTTGTGACAGATCACCATTTTTTAATCCAAAACGTCTTTTTAAAAAGCCAACCAGTCTTTTGTAGAATGAAAATTCTCTGAGACTTTTTGTCTGTGGTCATTTTGAGAGATGCTCTTATTAGTACAATGAACCACATGTTGTTGGTTCATTGATTTCATAGGCTATCACTTCAAAGACTTAAAGATAATTTTAGTTTCATACAGATGGAAAGGATCAGAATGTATGCAGTACACAGATGTTTAGCAACTATTATAGGTTGCAACTACATTGAGGATATGGTAATGATGGTGATTTGGGATATTGTCATGTTTTTTTGTGCATAGGTTTTTCTGTCCGGCATTTTCTGAATCAGTAAGGACAACTCATTGAGAAAGTTGTCACCTATATGTTTCCAGTTACAAACTCGGTGAACCTGGTCATGTAACACTCTCTCTCTTTCTGAGTCTCAGTTTCCTCGTCTGGAAAATAGCAATGCCAATGACAATTAATGGGATATTAGCTGGAAATATACTCAGAACAGCTCCTAGCACATAGTAAGTGCTCAATAAATTGTATTGATGAAATGAAGTGCTTACTGTATTTCTAACATTGTTTTCTATGCTGTGAGGCAAGGGACAGACAAAGAGAAAGGAGGTGCCTGGAGTTTCTCTCCTAGTACAGTTTAGTCATTTCACCGAATCCACTTTGCTTTGACATTGAAATCCTAACCCAGAATTTGCCTAAATTGTTTTTTTAATCTCCAGCTTATAAAAATGCCTTTTAAAACTAAAGATATCCAAATGTTGACACTGATAAATAAGACAAATTCTGAAAACTTAGACTGAGAGAAAATGTGAAGGTACATCAGAAAGTTTGTTCTAAGTCTGTTTCATATTATGTCAGTCCGTAAATATTCCTAATTTAAAAAGAAGCCACTGTGCCACACCCTTCAGAAATCAATGCCTATACAACCTATATCATCAATTTAGTTTTAAAGCCTTTAAGTATTTTTCCTATTTTAAAGTGCCTTTCTTTAAACTATCTCCATTCTTCTAAGAATCACTAAATTTTCAAGCATTAAATTTCTAAACATAGATGGCATAGAGCCAAACTTTTGAAAATTCCTTTATAACCTTAAAATCTCTGTCAGTATTAAAGTTATAGGATATTCTATATGTACTCCAGATATCCCATAAGGTTCGGTTTCAGTTTCTGTGCCTAGTCCCATTTCTTGAAGGCTATCTTTAAATTCCCTCTGTAACTTTTAATCTCAGCTCTGAAATTACATTTGGCTTAGCCTCTCTGAATTAAGTTTTCTTGTACTTCTACAGAAAGGAAAATGCTTCTTCAGCCCAAACGAAAGTTTTGCAATGAGGACCCTTATACATGCACATGAAGTAAGCCTTTTTCATTGTTACTGATGATAGGTATGAAATATAGGCATTTGAGCTGCTTTCAATTATCTGTATAGAAAAATCAATGGCAGCAGTTTGTGCTGGCTCAATGAGCTGCTGGCTCATTGCAAGGAGAGGTTACAGCTGCTCTGTCTACCAATGACGCACTACTTCCTCTGACAGAGGCGATCAGGAGTGGGATACTAAACTCCTTTAGCCATAGCCTCTGGTAAAATGTACATACTTAATCATCAAACATCAAATGGCCATTTAGGCTGTCAGGAAGATGACGGTACTGAAAGAATGGAATTTTCTAACCCTAACTAAAACCCAACTCATATTTTATATTCTTTTTCTTTTGTCTAAGCATAAGTAAGGGAGTAAAGGTTGGATAAGCAACAAACACTGAATACTGATGTGATCATAGTAAAATTATGTGCTAGTCACTTGATTTAATAGGTTCATCCAAGAATAATGAATCTCTCAAAGATTTATTAGTTCTACTGAAATTTTTCTTTTCAGAGGACAAAGTATAGCTTGTAGGAGCCTGGTTCAATGTAGTCACTGGTATAAATTGTTTGAACGAGCAATCCTACATTGGGGTCTCTTGTTGCCTGCTACTTTGTGGCCCCAACGAACCCTACCACCTGGTATTAATGTCTTGTGGAGTCCTTCTCCCACACTGACTCTAAGCTTACCCCTTTTGTTAATGGAACTTTAGCTAGTGTGATCCAAGTGGTAGTTTGAGAAGCACTTGCCCATTGGGGCTTGCCCTTGTGGTATAATCTTGAAATTCAGTGCCATAATGAGACAGCTTAAGCTAGTGACAGGAAGAAGCCTATGGAGAGAGAAAGATGACTGACCAGTCCTGTCTGTTCCACCCAGCTGAGGCACCCATCTGTCATGTGATTGAAGAAGCCATCTTGGAAGTTCCTCTCCCAGCAGATAGTACAATAGAACTGCCCTGACAAGCCCTGTTCAAATAGCAGAATCCAGAGCACATAAAACTTTTTAAAAGTTTGGGAGTTTCTAACACAGCAACAGAGTATTCAATCACAGCCTTAATACCTGAAAAGAGACAGTCCAATTGGCTTGCCCACTTGTGATCTACTCTCGTACATGGGGAAAGCACAATATTACATCATTTTTTATTTCAACAGATAATTGGATTTGTGACATTGGAGTGTCCCAAACTATATTATAGAAGTGATGAATAATCCAGTTGAAGAGTCTTCACAGAACATTTTCTGGCATTTTTAAAACCCTCCATTTTACAAGTAAATATTGGAGACCAGAAAATTTAAGCTAGGAACAGAATTTAAGTTTTATGATTCTGTCCAGCGTCTGTACCATGTTGACTCCAGTGGTCTCCAGCACTTCCCTGGAAGTGGGTCACTTTTTTAATATCTGGAACATAGCTAAACATAACATCTGGCACAAAGCTAAATTAGTGTGAATTAATGTATCATTATTTTACTTTTCCTGAAATAGTTTCACTAAAGCCTCCAGATACATTGTCATATCCATATTGAAAGGACATAGTATGGCTAATAATCATGTCTTTGAGAGGAAGAGGGTGAGGTGAAGGGCTGAGAAAATATCAGTAGGAAAATGGCTGCCAGCTACTTTCTCTCCACATCCAAGAAGCAGGCCTGTCTGTGGTTGTTCCCTAAGACCAAATATTTGGTCTCAATAATCCCTGATTTGAGAACTCTGCTTCAAGTCACAGAGCTTGATGGTAATTTAAGGAGTTGCAGTTTCCTACTTTCATTTGGACAGCATTTTATGTTTTCTTTTTCCTTCTCTCCTTCCTCCCTCCCTTCCTTCTTCTTCCATCCTTCCTTCCTCCATCACTTCTCTCTCTCTCTCTCTGATAGAAAACCACTCAATGACTTGAAAGAGTTAAGCTCCTAATGGAGAGCTAGTTTAGATGCCTAGGAATGATAGAGCCTACTAGTTATTTGTGAGTTCCTAAACTCAGTTGTTTATTTGCTTTGTTCAAAAGGACCTAGTAAATAACACACCACTTTATTGCTCTAGTCCTCAGCTGATTGAGAAATTAAAAGTAAATAAATAAGTTAAAACAGGACAAAGCAAATGGGAGACCCAAATTTTTACCTTTATTACTGAAAAATCTGATATTGGAAACTGGTTCATATGGAAGGATACGTGGAATCCCTACTACTGGCTTCTAGAATCACACAAGCCCACAGACTGTCATTACATGTGGTTACCTAAAACCTCTCCACCTCTAACATGAAAATGATTATAAATGGATGCTGCGGGAATTTAGAAAATCAATCAATAATAGCTATACGATTAGCTGGTCAGGAAAAATGAAACTTGTTTAGCGTACATCCCAACTTTAATAACATTTTTGGCTACACACATGTTTTAATAAATGTCAGAGAAAAATATTTGATTGAATAAGGCATTGAGATGACTTACTAGGATTATCTTATGCTCTTAATATTTACATGTTCTAAAAGCTACTTATTATAATAGAAAAAAGTACTGGAAATGGTATATCTTTCACTTACTAATTTTACCTTCTCCTCAAACTAGAGAAAGAAAATCTTAATATCTGGAATACATAGTCAAGCTCAGTTTATATGAATTAGTTATCAGTAGATCTTGTTAATGAATTATGAATTTTTAGGATGAGACCAACCAAAGACACTAAAGAAATAGACTGAAATAGAAAATGAAAGTCTAAAGGAAAGAATAGTACTGTTTTAAAAATATTGGCACAGACAGAAGCAATGAAGTAAGTGAGCTGATGGAAATGAAGAGTGAAATAATTATTTTGTGTGTTGCAACAGCTTTTTAGTACATCCCTTAGCAGTTAAAGAAAATTTAAAATGTTGCTAAAACACAGTACAGATGAAGATGCTGATATTTAGCTTTTAAAAAACTTCCGATAGGTGCATGTAATTTTGTTGGGTCAGGAGTTGTTTAGCATCACTTTTGGGAAGAGACTCTGTAATTATAATTTGATCGTCATATTAAAGGGTGAAAATTCTGACTGCCATGTAATAATTGTGGTAGTTGTGTTTGTTGGCTACCCCAAAGTCTTTTCCAGTCTCTTTTCCTTTGTGTACCTTCCACTATAGAACCTAGAAAAAAATCATATCCTCAACTTACCCAATCTTTCTTCTAGGTAAGATCACATATTATTCTGTTATAGATAATAACATGTAAGGAGGAGGTTGGGGACTTGGTAAGACTTTTTCTTTCCCTGTGAAAAATAGGTAAGCACGGATCTGGGTGAGGGTGTTTTCAACACCTTAACAGTTTTGTGGAGTCAAAAGGTATATATAGTTAGTTGGCTGGCTCCTCCTAAACTCTCTGGATACAGTTACAAAAGAAAGAGATGAGGTAAATGCCTCAACTTTACAATTTAAACACACCACTAGTAATGTGAAAGTTTCTATGTATGCTCTGAAAGGTCTTATCTCCTGTAGCCATAGACTTGAGATATCTCAGAACCAAACTCAGACTCTCTTTGTATGAGTAGTAGAGTAACAAAGGAAACTAAAATCTCAGCTCTGCAGGGTTCCTGTAGTTAAAGGCAAGACATTGATTGGAAAGGAGTGGAACCCAGAGGATTGGGATGGAGACATGGGATGATGATAATATTGGTGGAGATATTGGAACTCTAAATTCTGCTGAGATTTTACCAGATAAACCTGCAATGGCCTGTCCAGTGGAGATCACACCTTGTCAGCCTTGTATTACCCAGCCTCCCGTCTGCCCCAGGGAGTTCAGGCCTCCTTCCAGCCCTGAAGTGGTACCAGCCAAACTGAAGCCTGCACTAACCAGCCTCTGGCCTGCCCCAGGGAGTCAGGACCTCCTCCCAGCCCTAAGACAGGTACCAGTCAAACTCCAGCACGCACTGCTTAGCCTCCACTCTGCCCTGAGGACACTGCCTTCCAACCCCTGCCTGAAGTGATTAAACCGGTCTCACCAGAAAAAAAAAAAATGCAAAGGAATGCCCTGAGGTCAGTAACTTCCAAGACATTTCTTTCTAATCCTTCTCCTTACCCACCCCCATCACCCCTCTTGTCTTCCAGACTAAAATCACAAGAAGCCCCCAAAGGAGAAATACAGTGTGACCCATGGGAAAGTACGCTATACTCTGAAAGAACTGCCTGAGTTTTCTAATCCAGGGAATACATGTGGGAATGGATATTAAAGTTTGGAATAATGGTGAAAGGAATACAAAGTTGGATCAGACTGAATTTATTGATATGAGCCTGCTAAGCAGAAATTCTGGATTCAACACTGAAGCTCAAGTGGTTAGGAAGGGCTCTAACAGTTTGTTTGGGTGGCTGACTGAAACATGAACCAAAGATGGCCTAGCAGGTTGAGATGCCCTATTCACCCTAGTATGCAGTAGAAGAGGGAATTCAAAGGTTTAGAGAGGTGGAATGCTAGAATGGATTTACCGTTTGAAACCTGTCCACCCACACCAGGAATGTCCAGAGGACACACCTTTAACCAGGACTGTGAGGAATGAATTTGTAAGACTACCTCCATCTTCCCTGAAGAGCTCTGTGGTTGCTCTTCTCTGTAGTCCAGATATTACTGTAGGGAGGACTGTAATGGAGTTAAAATCCTTAAATATTACGGGGATGATCAGATCTCGGTCTGATAAAACTCAAGTATAGGCAGTTAATCGCCAAAGATAAGGTGGCTATCACAATGAAAGACAGATTCAAATCAACAATTAAAATATCCTGTGTTGCATAGAGCTATGGCTTTGGCTACAACATTATGGGGGACCTAGACGTGAAATAGATGAGAAGTCTACTAAATTTCTTCTGGATCTGTATAAACAGAAAAATTCTAGGTCAAGTGAATAAAACCCTTACTCAAATTATAGATGCAGCGAATCACAGCTCCTTAATCACTTCTCAGACTTGAGACAGTTTACACACTGAGTGAGGGGAAGGCCAGGTGCCCTTGGGGAAGATTCTGTTAAACTGCCCAAAATTTATACTGTTAATCTTCCTCTCACCTTTCCCCAAGGAGATCTATGGCCTTTTACCAGAGTAACTGCATTGGTGAAAAGGAAATGATGAGACATTTTGGGGGTTATTAGACACTGGCTCAGAAGTGACATTAATTCTATGAGACCCAAAACATCACTGTGGTACACCAAAGTAGGGGCTTATGGAAGTCAGGTGATTGGTGGAATTTTAGCTCAGATCCATCTCACAGTGTGTCCAGTGGCTCCCCAGTCCCATTCTCTGGTTATTTCCCCAGTTCCAGAATGCATAATTGGAATAGACATATTCAGTAACTGCCAGAATCCCCACATTGGATCCCTGGCTTGTGGAGTGACACCTATTATGGTTGGAAAAGCCAAGTGGGAGCCACTAGAGCTGACCATACCTAGCAAAATAGTATACCAAAAACAATACTGGATTCCTGGAGGGACTGCAGAGATTAGTGCCACCATCAAGCGTCTGAATCATGCAAGGGTGGTGATTCCCACCACATCCCTATTCAACTGTCCTATTTGGCCTCTGCAGAAAACAGATGGACCTTGGAGGATGACAGTAGATTATTCTAAACTTAACCAGGTAGTGACTTCAATTGCAGATGCTGTACCAGATGTGGTATCATTGCTTGAGCAGATCAATACATCTCCTTGTACCTGATATGCAGCTGTTGATTTGGCAAAGATTTTTTTCTCAATTGCCCTTAGTAAGGACCCCCAGAAAGAGTTTGCTTTCAGCTGGCAAGGCCAGCAGTGTACCTTCCTTGTCCTGCCTCAGGGGCATATCAATTCCCCAGCTCTATGTCATAATATTGTCTCCAGGGACCTTTATCATCTCTCCCTCACCACAATACATCACACTAGTCCATTATATTGATGATATCATGTTGATAGGACATAGTGTGCAAGAAGTAGCAAAGACTCTAGACTTATTATTAAGGCATTTACATGAGAGAGGATGGGAGATAAATCCAACAAAAATACAGGGGTCTTCCACCTCAGTGAAATTTTTAGGTGTCCAGTGGTGTGGGGCATGTCACAATATCCCTTCTAAAGTGAAAGACAAGCAGTTGCCTCTGGCCTCTCCTATGGCCAAAAAAGAGGCATAATGCTTAGTTGATCTCTTCAGATTTTGGAGACAACACATTCACATTCCTCATTTGGATATGCTACTCCAGCCCATTTACTGAGTGACTGGAAAGGCTGCTAGTTTTGATTGGGGACCAGAACAAAAGCTTTCTCTGCGACAGGACCAGGATGCTGTGCAAGCTGTACTACCACTTGGGCCATATGATCCAGCAGATCCGATGGTGCTGGAAGTTCCAGTGGCAAATAGAGATGCTGTCTGGAGACTTTGGCAGGCCTCTGTAAGAGATTCACAATGCAGACACTTAGGATTTTGGAGCAAAGCCCTGCCATCCTCTGTAGATAACTACTCTCCTTTTGAGAAACAGCTTTTGGCCTGCTACTGGGCCTCAAGTTACCATGAGACCTGAATTGCCTACCATGAGCTGGGTATTGTCTCACCCACCATTCTATAAAGTTGGGTGTGCACAGCACAACTTATAAAGTAGAAGTGGTATGTACAAGGACAGGGCTTGAGTAGGTCCTGAAGGCACAAGTAAGTTACATGAGGAAGTAACCCAAAGGCCCATGGTCCCCACTCCTGCCATGTTACCTTCTCTTTCCCAGTCCACAGCTTTGGCCTCTTGGGGAGTCCCTTATAATCAGTTGACTAAGCATGAGAAAAGTTGGGCCTGGTTTACAGATGGTTCTGCATTTTATGCAGGTACTCCCCAAAAGTGGAGAGCTGTAGCACTGCAGCCCTTTTCTGGGACATCCCTAAAGGATAGTGGTGAGGGCAAATCCACCCAGTGGGCAGAACTTTGAGAAATGCACCTGGTTGTTCATTTTGCTTGGAAGAAGAAATGGTCACAGGTGCATTTGTAAACTGATTCATGGGCTGTTGCCAATGATTTGGCTGGATGGTCAGGGACTTTGAAGGAATATATTTGAAAAACTGGTGACAAAACTCTGGGAAAGAGGTATGTGGATAGACCTTTCTGAGTGGGCAAAAATATGAAAATATTTGTGTTCCATGTGAATGCTCATCAGAGGGTCACATCAGCAGAGGGATATTTTAATTATCAAGTGGATAAGATGGTGCACTCTCTGGCTAATGCTTAGCCTCTTTCCTCAGCCACTCCTGTTATTGCCCAATGGGTTCATGAACAAAGTGGCCATGGAAGTAGGTGTGAAGGTTATGCATGGTCTCAGCAACAAGGACTTCCCCTCACCAAGACTGACTTGGCTACAGCCATTGCTGAGGGCCCAATCTGCCAGCAGCAGAGATCCACACTCAGCTCCTGATATGGTACCATTGCTCAAGGTGACCAGCCTGCAACCTGGTGGCAGGTTGACTACATTGGACCACTTCCACGATGGAAGAGGCAGTGATTTGTTTTAACTGGAATGGACACATACTCCAGATTTGGGTTGTCATTTCCTGCACACAATGCTTCTTCCAAAATTACCATCTGTGGAATTACAGAATGTCTTATCTACTACCTGGCATTCCACACAGCATTGCTTCTGATTAAGGAACCCATTTCACAGCAAATGATGTGCAGGAATGGGCACATGCCCATGGAATTCACTGGTCTTACCATGTAACCCATGACCTTAAAGAAGCTGGATTAATGGAACAGCGGAATGGCCTTTTAAGATTGGATTACAGTGCTGACTAAGGGGCAATACCTTGCAGGGCTGAGGCAATGTTCTCCAAGAGGCTGTGTATGCTCTAAATCAGTGTCCATTCTGTGGTGCCATTTCTTCCATAACCAGGATTCATGGGTCCTGGAATCAAGGAGTGAAAATGGGAGTTGTGGCACTCAATATTATCCCTAGTGACCCACTAGGAAAATCATTGCTTCCTGACCCTGCAACCTTAAGCTCTGCTGGTCTACAGCTTTTAGTCCCAAAAGGAGGAGTGCTGCCACCAGGGAAAACAACGGTTCCATTGAAATGGAAATTAATACAGCCTCCTGGCCATTTTGGGCTTCTCTTACCTCTGAATCAACAGGAGAAGAAGAGAATTACTGTACTGACTGGGGTTATTGATCCTGACTATCAAGGGGAAACAGGAGTGCATCTACATAATGGGGGTAAGGAAGAGTTCGCCTGGAATATGGGAAATCCTCTAGGGTGTCTCCTAGTACTACCATGCTCTATGGTTAAAGTCAATGGGAAATTGCAACAACCCAATCCAAGCAGGACTAACAATGGCCCAGAATCTGCTGGAATGAAAATTTGGGTCACTAGCAGGCAAAGAATTACAGCCAGCTAAAGTGCTTGCTGGAACATGGAATGGGTAATGGAAGAAGATGGTGATAATGAACTTCAACCACATGACCAGTTAAAGAAACAAAGACAGTAATAGTCATGAATCTTTCTTGTTTCATTATAAATATGATTGTATATGTGCACAAGACAAATTTCTTTGCTTTCTTCCCCAATCTTTTCCCCTATCATATAACAAGTTGCATTAGTTTCATGTCATGATATTTAAGGATGTCAAGTTTAAGAGTGAATATTACCCAAGGACTCGCACGCACCCTATTCTGTAGGGAATTAATGCATTTCCAGTAGTATGCAAGAGAGTTGAACATTGTTAGGCAGGAATATATATATATATATGCATGTTTGTTATTGTTTTTACTTAGAGACTAATTATGGTTTAAGATAATGTGTTTGTTTGCCGAGTTGACAAAGTGTGGACTGTGATGGTTAGGTTAATGTGTCAACTCTGCCAGGTAATTATGCCCAGTTGTTATTGTATGCCCATACAAATATGGGCTATTTGTAATACAAGGACATCTATGAACATTAGTCACCAGTGAGTTTACTGCATAGATAAGTAATCACATCTATATCAATCAGGGAGATTGCCATCAGCAGTGAGTGAAGATTTATTCAATCAGTCGAATGTCTTAAAAGGGAAAGTGATTTCGGCATTCAGAGAGTGTTTCCCAGCTCATCTTTGGACAGCTGGCATCTCCTGGAAACTCATTAAGGACCTTTCACTGGACTTTCATTGGAGCCCTTGGTTTGCAGGCTGCCTGTGGAACCTGGACTTGTGCATCCCCACAGTAACGTGAGAAACTCATATTAAATAGCATACTATTAACAGATATGTTCTGTTGATTCTGTAGGGATCCCGGAAGTAATGTGCAAGGCCCAAGGCACGTTGCTAGGGAGGATAAATGCGTGCAGAGTGGTGAGGGTGTGGTCAAACATGCCTGTACCTGCTAGTAAGCAGAAAGGAACTGATTGTCCTGATAAGAAGAAACTCGAAGAAAACTCTCCTCAGAGAACTTCATGCATGATAGCCCCTGCTCCAAGAACAATAACCTAGATAACTGCTTTAAATAAAGCTTGTGGTGCCAGCTCAGGGCCTTGGCTTTGCCATCAGGGAGCTCTGGCCCACCTCTAATCTTGTCTTTGTCTCTTTGTGTCTTTCTTCAACTCCTGTCACTCCCCTCATGTTCTCAGTTCACCCGTGCGGGTCGCGGCAGAGTCTGTTTCCCTAGAGAATTCCTCAAGGAGGAACTCTCTGCCCAACTCTTCCCCATGAGGCACAACCTCTTTATAACCATGAAGTCCAGAACAATGGAAGGGAAAGATCACAAACAGACTCTGAAATCCTTGACACCCTTAATCAATGCTGACATCCCCTTGTTTCCAGAATTCTTGATATTTGAGACACTGTTTCTGTTAATTGAAGCAGAAAATATTCCTATTTATTTCTAAAAATGTGGTCCATGCTTTAGTATAGAAATATATCATCTCATTTGAATTCTGTCACGATTTTCCTCTAACAATTCAGTTTTGGAAGGTAAAGAATCCTGATGATTCATTTTTTACAGATCAAAATGTTATATGATGTAGCAAAAAAGTAATGACAACTTGGAAAGATGATTTTAAAAGACTAGAAAATATTCTGGATTGAACTGACTCAGATCTCAACTTGATCATTTCTAGCTGTATGACCTCATTTAAAAAAAAGAAATAATAAGAGTAATTTACATGATAGGTTTTTGTGCAAATTACATATGATATCTGTAAATAACTTACCCTAGTGCCTGTCACACTACAATGATCACAGTTTATTATTATATATCCCTGAATTAACTGGTAAAATAAGTGTTCAATTTTAGAGCCATAGTCTTAATATCAACTGTAGTTTTCCTTGTTTTTCAGGAAACCTTTTATCCTGTGTTTGCTTCTCAGATATACTCATATTTTTCCTTTCTTAACAAAATTCCAATTAGCACTGAGGGTTTTTCTGAGTAGTTGTTGCATTGCTTTAGAGATTTTACACATCCTGATCATTGTATGCTTCTTATCTACCTCTCTGTCATTCATCTGACTGGGATGGAACCAAAGTTAATGAGTAGAAGGGAAGTCAGGGGAGAAAGGTGTAGGATGGTGTATAAAAATTATTTGAAAACAGGTACCTATGTTTACACATATAAAAATGATGTAAAAACAAATTTCAACTAACAGGGCAGAAAAGTGGAGTAGAAGTTAAGGTAGCACTGATCCTCTCAAACATATACACAAAAAGCCAAAACAAAAACATAACAAAACAAAATGACAACAAAACAAAAAAACAAAAGTCACAAACACATCACAGCAACAGTTAGCAACAAAACTCAAGCTAACTTTAAGACATTGACTTGTAGGCCTTGGACAATAGCCAAAAGCTGCTTCCCAGTTAACTAAGTCATGAGAATAATTATTAAAATAGGAAACAGAAGGAAGCACAGGAGGAGGAAACAAGGCTTAGTGAAGCTATCAACTTTGCCACTTAAGTAGCAGATAACCAGATTTTTATTTAAACAAAGCCATGCCTTCCCTTTCCTCCAGTGTACTTTGATTTAGAGACCACAATAATATGGTTATCTACCAGCCTTGAAGAGAAACTGAAGAATTAGCTATTAGCAAAGTATTGCCCTTTTCGCTTTGGATTTAGAATAGAAGCATCAAAAACATTCCTTTTAGAAGTGCAAACTCTAATTTAGAAATATTTTTATTATAGGTTTGAGAGCTTTGGCAGGAATTGATTTATAAATGGACTAATTAAAACAGTTGGTCCATAATTTCAGATTTTTCATTGAAAATACATGAAGGTTGAATTGAAAATTATCAGTCTGTGCCATAGTATGTTCTTCTAAATCTTGCTTAAAAGATGTATTCTCGCATGAATGTCTGAGCTCAACATGTCTAAATGTGGACTCATTTCTAATTGTCTACCACCATTATCTGCCTCAAGGGTTGGTGTCATCATCCCAAAAGCCATAATCCTATGGGTTATTCTTGATGAATTTTCCTGTTTACCACTCATAGCCAATCATGCACTGATTTTTGTCAGTTCTTTTCTCTCTTACCTGTCATCCCTACATCACCACTGCTGGTCCACTTATTCAGATCACTATTATTTCCTACCTGCATTATCAGAATTGATATCTACACTTCATCTTCACTCATTCCTCTCTATCCACTCAGTGAAGTCAGAGTGAGATTTTAAAATATAAATCTGATTGATCTTGATATGTCTAAAACATATCCAGTCATCTCTATAGCCATAAAATAAAATCTAACCTCCTTAATAATGTTTGCGAGATGATTCATAGATCTGTCTCTTGCTCCATGTCTTTAGATTTATCTCCTACAACCTCTTTCTAAACATGCTATGTAATGAAAAATGACAAATCTGTAAGAAGTGGTCAGTTGTATTGTTTACAAGATTTTTAAAAATTAATTTTATTAACAAACACTCCATATCCACCAAACATACATTCCTTCTTCCTCCTCTCTCTCCGACCTCTGGTAACTGATAGTCTACTTTCTAGCTCTGTGAATTTGCTATTTATGGTTATCTTCTATGAGTGATCTTTATGTGTATTGCTTATTTCAATGAGCATAATATTTTAAAGTTTCTTCCATGTTGCAGCATATCTCAAAGCTTCATTATTTCTTCTGGCCAAATAATATTCCAGTGTATGCATGTACCACATTTTGTTTATTCATTAATTTGTTAATGGACACTTTGGTTATTCCACTTTTTGACTATTATTGTTAATAATAATTTTATAAACATTTGTGTACAAGTATCTCTTTGGGACATTGCTTCACATTGTTTAAGCATATATCTGTAAGTGGAACTGCCTCATCAAATGATAATTTTATATTTAACTTTTTAAGGAACTGTCATATTGCTTTCCACAGTAGCTGCATCATTTTATATTCCCAACAACAATGTTCTATAATTCCACTTTCTCTACTGCCTCTCTGCTTAAAAATTAATAATAGCCATAAAGTTGTATTGCATTGAAGGTTTGATTTGCATTTCCCTGATGGCTAATGATGTTGAGCATCTTGTCATAAACTTTGTATATAGTTGAGTCATGCTTCCATATTCATTATTCATTTTGATTGGAGAGTTTAGTGCATTAGTATTTAAAGTACTTACTGATGAGGCAAGACTTACTTCTGCCATTTTGATGATTGTTTTTTGTAAGTCATACATTTTTTGCCCCTCAATTCCTCCATCATTACTGCTTTCTTTTTGGTTTATTTGATCTTTTGTTAGGAGCCATTTTTAATAACTTCTCATTACCTTTTGTTTAATATTTTTAAGATATTGTCTTTATGGTTACGTGGGATTACATTTAACATCCTAAAGCAAGTACAATTTAGTTTATATTGATATCACTTTACCTTGAATAGCCTGTAAACTCTCTGTTTTGCCTCACTATTCCTCCCCTTTATGTCTGCTCTCTGTGTCCATTCACCGTGTGTTTTTCTGTATCCACTTGCATTTTTGTAAGAAGCACCAGGAATCTGTGTCTTTTTTTTTGTTGCATCATCTTGCTGCATCAGCTCTGTGTGTGTGTGGTGCTGCTCCTGGGTGGGCTGCTCTTTTTTCACACTGGGAAGCTCTCCTTGTGGGGTGCACTCCTTGCACATGGAGCTCCCCTAAGTGGGGGTACCCCTGCGTAACCCAGCACTCCTTGTGCTCGGCAGCACTGTGCATGGGCCAGCTCACCACATGGGTCAGGAGGCCCTGGGTATAGAACCTTGGACCCTCCATATGGTAGGAGGATATTCTTACCAGTTAAGTTATGTCTGCTTCCCCAAATTAAGTCTTTATACATTGTGTGCCCACAAATAAGTGTTTTTTAATGCATTTAGATTTTAAGTCATACAAAAATTAAAAGGCACCATTTTAAATGAAAATACAGTAATATTGGCAGTCTTTATAACTTCATACAGCTTCAAGTAATTATTTAGTGTTCTTTCCTTTCAAAATGAAGGACTCCCTTTAGCATTTCTTGTAAGGCAGGTCTAATGGAAATGATGTCCCTTGGCTTTTGTTAATACAGAAATGTCTTAATTTCTTCCTTGTATTTGAAGAAGGACAGCTTTGTCAGGTATATTACTCTTGGATAACAATTTATTTTCTTTCTGCACTTTAAATATGCCCTCTTACTGTTTTCTTGTGTCCATGGTTTTTAATGAGAAATCAGATGCTAGTGTTATTAAAGGATGTCTTTTATGTGATGTGTAGCATCTTTCTTGCTGCTTTCAAGATTCCTTTTTTCCCTTGGCATATGACAGTTTGATTATACTGTATCTTGGAGTATATATCTTTGAGTTCATCCTGCTTGGTGTTTGCTGAGATTCTTGGAGTTGTATAGTCTTCTCCTTCATCAGATTTGTTAAGTTTTCATCCATTATTTCTATGAATATTTTTTTCTGCCCCCTTTATCTCTTCTTCTTCTGGGTCCTATAGGTTCCTCAGACTATTCATTTTCTTATTCATTCTTTATTCTTTCTGCTCTTTAGACTGAACAATTTCAATTTTCTCATCTTTAAGTTTGCTGATCCTTTCTTCTGCCTCTTCCAATCGTTTGTTGAACCACTCTATTGAATTTTTCATTTCAGTTATTGTACTTTCCATCTGCAGAATTTCCACTTGGTTCTTCTTTATAATTTCTATCACATTGTTGAACTTCTCATTTTGTTCATATATTCTTTTCCTGATTTCCTTAGGTCTTTTTTCAATATTTTCCTGTAGTTCATTGATGTTATGTAAGAGAGTTGATCTAAGATCTTTGATTACTAACTGTGCTTACTCAAGAATAGTTTCCACCAAATTACTTTTTTCCTATGACTGGGATTTAGTCTCCTTGTATACCTTTATTATTTTTTCCTTGAGAACTGACATTCTGAGTATTATATTATGGTAAATCTGGAAATCTAGTTTTCCCATTCCTCAGTCCACCAGACCAAAAATAAGAAGAAAAAGAAATAAAAAAGAAAAACAAGGAAGTGATGGAAGAGGAAAAAAACAGATAAAACACCATAAATAAAGTGTACTCCCTCTCCAAGTCTCTTGGAGAGACCAGCATTCACCTTGGATCCAGCAGACCAAACAACACAAGGAAGACAAAGAAAGAAATCCAACAACAATTATAAACTTCCCTGGTTCTTTACATCCCAGTAGATGTTGGTATGAGGCCAGAGGACCAAAATCTACACTAGAATTCGTACTGGTCCCCTAGGGATCTGCCAGACCAAGAAACAAACATCCACGAAGAAAAAACAATGCAAAAAGTTTTTCTGGCTCTTCCTATCTGCTCAGATGTGTCCAGATGTGATTTCTGGTGTGAAACCAGAAGTCACTGATGCCCAGAGGGACAAAACAAAAGCTAGTATTTATGCTGGGCTCTCGGGGATCTTCCAAAACAAGCAGAAATAACAACACAGCAACAAAATAATAGTACACTAGCTCTGTACATTCTGGTGGATGCTGGTGTGAGATCAGAAGCAGAGGCTGCCCAGAGAGCTGAAACCAAGACCAGCAACTCCTCAGGGATTCCCGAGATCAATCTTGACCTTCTACCCCAACATTTGAAGGACAAAATATCCTCTTCTTGTCCTGGCCCCAGCTGGCCACTCACAGAATCTCTGCCACATTTCCGCAGTTGCCTCATTTCATAGCTGCCACTGTGGGACTGAGGAATGGGGACTGGTCAATGTGTGTTTTCACCTACAAAAGCCAAACTCTCTATAGCTTTTCCCTTCATCCAGCACTCCTGTGGTTGTTCTAAATGCCTAACCTGGTTCCAGGATTGCTATCTAGTCAATTCCAATTGTTACTTTCAGTTCGTTCATCTTTATGTTTAAGGGAGCAATCTGTAAAACTTCTTACTCTGCCATTTTGCATCTTGGGAATCTATTGTTTCCATTTTTATTACTTTTTCACATATTCTATCTATGTGATAGAATGGGATATGTGTGCATCTATATATTGATTTCTTCCTTCAGCCCAAGCTTTTATTTTCTTATCCAGATTTCCACTGGAATCTCTACTAGTCTCAGTCAAAAATGTCAATCCATTTAACATAAACAGATTAATCAGTAAAGTAACAATAGTTCTAGAAATTTAACTTCTAGCAGAAATTACTCTTCATTACAGTTTGAAAAATTATAAAATGTGAAAATTATATGCTGGAATACATTATGATAAGATTTGGAAATGAGACATGTTATGATTACATGAGGTATATATACAATTATTTAAAAAATTTTCAAAATACTAGGACTCACTTTGCATATTGGATATATATTACATTCGACTTAATTCTTGGAAAGCAGGTTTTCTTCAAGCTATTAGAAATGAAAGGGAACATGCTGCAATTTGTGCATATTCTATTTTCAAGAGAAGAAAGCCTCAATACACATTGAGTGTGAATGGATGCTGAGAGGCAACCGCTCAGAAAGTAGCTGATTGGGGCACTTAATTCCCACTAAATAATTCAGAATCTCTAATGGAAATCAGATCCAATGTTTCCTTAGTGGAGGAGCAGCCCTTCTTGGTTACCCAGTGTTAGGCTAGCAACTCGAGAGCTTTAGAGAACAATAATAAAATAAAAGATTAAAAAAAAATTAATGGTGTTCATATTCTCTTGGGTGCTTTCCTGGCATGAAGTTCCCCACTTCCAGGCAGCTGCTGCCATTGGGAAAAAACAGGGTAAGTGAGAGAAAGAAATCAATATTTAAATCTGAAACAACCAGAAAGTTCAATGAGGGGTGCCGGCATTAACTGGTTTGTGTATGTGTTTGGCCTTTCAAAAGCCCCAAGTCTTAAGAAGAGAGAAGACATTCTAAGTAAACAACTCATTAGGAAGCAAACAGTAGGGTTTGGTTAGTTCATGACAAGTACATTTAATTTAAGGAAGAATATTCATGTAAGACTTTGTGTAGAAATTTCAATAATATAATGAACTGTTGCATGAAGTAATGCATTTTTTTCCTTTCAAAAGAGGAAGAGAATATTGATTTCCACTCTTGGCCACCAGGCTCAAATCTTCTCACTATAAGCATTGAGATGAATGAGTTTGTGTCTTTAAAAGCACTCAGCAATCTTGAAGAGAGTGCCGCTTTATAACTTTTTTAAAAAAAAAGCTTTATTATTAACAGTTAGAAATGTTAGCGAGAAAGTTGGAGCTCTTATCAAAGGCTGTTGGTGCCCCGACATTTGGTGTCAGCTCTGAAAAGGTGGCTGTGAAACTCATTGTATCCAATCCTGGTTGGCTGTCTGCCCAGCATACAGTGGGATTTCTGGCCAATGGCCCTGTACAGTGAGATGGCTGGCGCCTGGCCCAGGGATTAGAGAGCTTTCATTTCTTTGTCTCATTGATATTAGTCACAGAATCTCCCCTTTCATGCAGAACCCAAACCCGTGCAAGAGGTGGGGGAGAGGGGAGGAGCAGAAATCACTAAAAACTCTGAGCTCTTGTACCCCAGGAGTAAGAAGAAAATTTCCATGGCCAACTCAGTTATAGAACATCTGTATCTATTTTGTGATACACATTTAGCAGGAAATGGATAGTCTGGTATGCCCTTGACAGGAAAATTACTTTATAGATATAAGATACTGCAAGTTAACCTTGGACAAACAAGGTATTCAGTATCTTAAGGCTTCTCTGACTTTTTCCTTCTCTTTTTCCCTCTCCTTTTTCTCCCTCCCTAATGAACTAATGACTATTCTGAAATTTCATCTCAAGGAGCAATTTTGGTAAACATAATTGTGGCAAATTTCCTTCAATTCCTATTTCTGTATGTATGTGTGTGTGTGTGTGTGTATACACTTTGCAGAAGGCCATATGTAATATATCATTTGTTGACAGATTTCCTTTGATTCCTTCCTTTGGCATGTGTGTGCAGTTGTGTATTTGCATGAGTATATGTGGTGTACGCCTTGCAGACTGCATCTGTAATTATATGTCCTAAGGCACATTATGTTTCAGTCTTGGAAAATTTTCTACTGAGTTCCATAGGATAAACTTTGTACTCAAATAAGAATATTTCGTTTTAGATACTCATGCCAGTGGAAACTGAAAGTCATTTCCAAAATAAAACTAGGGCCATGAATTACTAAGTAGCAACTCATCTTAAAATAAACCACAGAGCCCAACACATCATAACAAAATAACTCAGGCGCACATCTCTTTGACTGCTTTCCCTAAAAATTCTCTACTGATCCAAGGAAGCAAATATTAACATCTTAAAAAAGGTTTAAATTGAGAACAAATGCATAACCTTGCTCTTTTTCTTTATATTACAGACATGCCAATTGTGAGAGAACAGTTTATCTCAGGTACAAAATATTTTCCTGGAACAAGTTGCGAGAGCGAGAGAGAGGCAGAGAGGGACAGAACCCTAAGATACATAAATGCCTCTGTGAAATGTTGTCACCCTTCTCATTAGAGGATTAAACTTCAGTGTACTCACCTATGAAATAGTAATAATGACATTGTTTCTTATAGAATTTGTGATGTGCTTCAAATAAGAAAATACATGTCTAATACTTTGTTATAGTTGAATCATTTCAAAGAAGGTATTGTTGCTGCTGTAGCATTTGAAAAGGCAATATTTAAGGGGGAAAACTAAATGAAGTCTGGATTATGTTCCTGGAAATACACGTTATCTAAGAGTTGCTTAATTCCTAAAATTATAATAGAATGTCTAATCCAATCTCAGAAAGGAATCTAAAAATTGTTAGCCCTATCATGGTTTAAAGAGATGAGAAAATCAAGATCAAGAGCATTGGTGATTTATCCAAAGTCAGAAAACTAACCAAGCTGAGGTAGGGAACCTGACTTTGCTCACCTTTAATCTCATTTTTAATTTGGAGGAATTCTTGCATCCAAATTCCTTCTGTATCTTGTCATATGTTCTGATAAACAATGAGCTCTGAGAAAGATGGTGTTGGTGGGCAGGGTGCAGCTCAATGTGGCTGGGTAATTAATACTGGAAAGGCTTCTTGGTGTAGATGGAAGTTGACTGAAGGCTAGTCTCTAGGTAAGTGTAGTAGATTCAGAGAAAACCTTAGATATACAGAAAATAGCTAGGACTGATGGAAAAGCATGTTGCGTATGGAAGCCACTGGGGAGAGCTATCTATGATGGGAATAATGCATTGGGGACTATGAGAAATTAAGGGCATTAGTAAAAGCTGTATTTTTAATGATGGCTTTTTAAATACATCTTATCTCGTGCTATAAAATTTTAGATTTTTGAATGCCAACTGACAGGATGACAGGTTCTTAATGGATTTCCTTTTTTTTTTTTTTTTCCAGGCTGTCTCTATGCTTTATACATCTGCCAAATTAATCTCCCTAAATATTACTTAGATTGTCAATCTACTTTCTGAATCTTCCCATACCTCTGTAGTATCTCTAATAAAGGCAAATTCAAGATCTGCCACAATGTGAATCTCAGTTTGACTGAGGCTAACTTGCAGATCTTAAACTTATTTCAGCCAAAATTGTCCGCAAACCATATCCAGAATTCTTCCCACACTTCTTGGACTTACTATCTGGAAAAATTCCATCCTTGACTCCACTCATCAAATTTTTTTTTAAACCTATCCTTCAAAACCCAGTTTAAATAACTGCATTTCTATAGAGTATTATTTAATTTTTCCCAGTTTTTGAGCTGGCTGCTTCTTCCTCCAAACTGAGGAAGGAACATTTCAGTATAAACTCATATGCATTTGTTTGTAATGCTCTGTATATAATATCTTTGAGGAAGTAGCACATCTCTACGAGTTTCTTTGTTCTCATCTATCCCTAGCCATAGTTGTTGCCCTGGATGAGTTGATCCTGAAGCAGAACCTCAGAGTGCTAACTAGGTCACTAAGTTACACACTACAGACCTCCTTCTTTGTTGGCCATCAATTAAATGTCTATTAATAATAGAAGGTCACAATCAATTCTGGAAAATAAGCAAATAGAATTGATTTCTTAAAATGAAAGGATCTACTTTGGGGAGTCTTTGGTTATAGCTTTTCATTAAAGGGAATGTGTATATTTATACGGCTCGTTAATTCACAACGTGCATTTCTTTTTCATATGTATCTAGTCACAGTTTAATGCAGTGCCTTGCCCAGAATTTAGTGTAACAAATTTACAAGTTTCTCTCTATAATTTAACAAATTATAATATACTGTTTTTTAAGTACCAAACAATGTTTTAAACCTGTTAAAATTTAATTTTCATAGCAAATTTATGAGGCAAGCAAAATTATTACCCACACTTGACAGATGATAAATCAAGGCACAAAAAGTTTAAGCAACTTACCAAAGGGTGCACAGACAACAATGGAAAGGTCAGCTTTTGAAACCAGGCGATCTGACTAGAGTCAGTGCTATTAATCATTACATCATGCTGTCTCTTTATTTTGCTTTTTATATCAACTTTATTGAGTACATTCAAGAATTTTAATTACACACAATAAAATGCACCCATTTTAAGTGCACAGGTTGATGACGTCTATGAATGTATACTCTTATGTAATACCAAAACAATAGAACATTTCTCTCATACTTGGTAGTTTCCTTGTGTCCTTTGGAATCATCCTCTATTATCCCTTGCTTGTACCCTCAGACAAACACCAGTCTACTTTTTGCCAACATAGATTAGGTTTGCTTTTTCTATAATTTCTTTTTTTTTTTATTTAATTCCGCCGCCCCCCCCCCCCCCCCCCCGCCCGGTTGTCTGTTCTCTGTGTCTATTTGCTGTGTCTTGTTTCTTTGTCCCCTTCTGTTGTCGTCAGCACCACTGGAAGTATGGGAGGCACCATTCCTGGGCAGGCTGCACTTTCTTTCGAGCTGGGCTTCTCTCCTTACGGGGGCGCACTCCTTGCGCGTGGGGCTCCCTTACGTGGGGGCACCCCTGTGTGGCAAGGCACTCTTTGCGCACATCAGCACTGCTCATGGGCCAGCTCCACACGGGTCAAGGAGGCCCAGAGTTTGAACTGCGGACCTCCCATGTGGTAGATGGACGCCCTAACCACTGGGCCAAGTCCGTTTCCCTTTTTCTAGAATTTCATAGACTGGAATATACAGTATGTACTTGTATATATCTGGTTTCCTAGTTGAGTGTAATATTTTTGAGGCTAATCTATGTTGCTTCAGATTATAGCAGTTTATTCTTTTATTGCTGAATAGTACTTCATTGTATGAATCTATTAAATTTTATTAATACATGCATCAATTGCTGTATTTCCATTTTGGAACTACCATGAATACAGATTGCTCTGCACATTCATGTACAAATCTTTGTGTGGGACACATGATTTTGTTTTTCTTGAGTAATCACCTAAGAGTGGAAAGGCTAGTTAATAGCATAGGGGTATGCTGTAATTTAGGAGAAGCTGCCATCTATTTCCCAAAGTGATTGTACCTTTTTACATTCCCACCAAAATTTGGATTTTCTTTCTTTTTAATTTTATCTCTTTAAGGAGGCATGTAGTGGTATCTCATTGCTGTTTTAACTTACATTTTCTTGATGCCAAATGACATTGAACATTTTTTCATTTGCTGATTGACATTTGGATATGTTCATATGTTTAAATCTTTGCCCAACTCATTTATTATTGAGTTGATCAAGGTCTGATCATTGAGTCATATGAGATCTTCAAATATCCTGGATCATGTTCTTTGTCAGGTATCTATTTTGAGAATACTTCATTTTTTATGAAGTCCATCAGAGTCTATTTACTTTAATAATAGGCTGTGTTTTTTGTGTTCTATCTATCAATCCAGGGATTCTTCACCCTTTTTTTTTGTTCCATGGTCCCCTTCTCAGAATGTAGTGACAGATAATTTTAAGGCACTCAACACTGAAAGTCAGAGAAAATATAGATAATAAGTTGATTTTTTTCAATTCAAGCTCACAGTACCCCTGATTTATATGAACATCCAGTTGTTTCAGCATGCATTGTTGGTAAGACGATTTTTCCCCCATTGAAATACATTTACTTTTATTTGTCAATTTATTATTTTATTCTCCATACATCTTTATGTATATCATTATGGCAACACTTCATAATTTTGATTATTGAAGCTTTATAGGAAGATGACACATGTAGTGTGAGTCCTCCAGATTGTTCTTTATTTCAAATGTGCTTTAGCCATTTTAGATTCTTTGCATTTCCATGTAAATTTTGGTACCAGCTTGTTCATTTTGTACCAAAGCCATTTGAGGTACGGTCAGGTTTGCACTGATTTATGGAAAGACTGCATCTTAATCTTGAATTTTCAAAATGATGAAATGATTTATGTAATTTCTCTCAGAAATGTTTTGTGGTTTCCAATGTATTAATAGAAGTCTCACACATTGTCTTCATTTCCTTGGGGTGCCATAACAAAGTACCACAAACCGGGTAGATTAAAACAACTGAAATTTATTGTCTCACAGTTCTGAAGGCTAAAGTCCAAAACCAAGGTGTTAGCAGGGCCATCCTCGCTCTGCAACTTGTAGATGAGAATCTGCTGGCTCTTCGGTGCATTCCTGACAATTTTTAAGTACATAAGCATATCAACTGAGTAGAAACACAATTGCATTACTTCCTTTCCAATCTCTATGCCCTTTATTTCTTTCTCTTATCTTAATTTATTGACTAGAATCTCCAATATAATACTGAATAAAATGATGAGAACGGTCACTTTTGCCTTGTTCTTCCACTGAGATGGAAAGTATTCTCATTCTCTATTAGTCTCATGTTAGCTAGGGATTTCCCATAGACCTCTCTTATCAGATGAAGGAATATCTATCATCCTTTATATGCTTAAGTTGCTGAGAATTTTCTTTATCATGAATGGATGTTGAATTTGGTCAAATATGTTTTCTACATCATGTGTTTTTCCCCCTGCCTTATTCTGTTAATATGGTGAATTACTTCGATTGATAAACTGAAAAATTATTAAATTTTAGGGAGAAATAATAGCAGACACTGTTGATTATTTCTCAAATCCTGTCTACCCCTGCCTTTTGCTGGCATACTCTCATTTGGCTACAAGACTAGGGAAGTGAACCTATTTTCAGCTTGGGTTCGGGCCTGGTTTACCTTAAGCCAAACATGTCTGAAGTTCCTTGTAACCATCTCAAGGAGCCTTAGGTCACAAGGGGAGATTCAAAGTCAAAAGAATTATCCTTGAAGACTCTGCAATACAGATGTTGCCAACTTATGTTTTAGGTGAGATAAATTCCTGAATTATTAAAGCTATTTTAGTTGAATTTTCTTTTTTTTTTTTTTCAATTAAGAAAAACAGCATAAATATTACACAAATATATCTAATAGAGAAGTAGGTTTTGTAAGCTGGTCACGCCAATCAAAGATATTAACTCTGAAATATTTCAGTGAGAGAAAGAAAAATGAATTAATGAGACTGTTATCCAACTATGAGAAATTGGTAAATTGTCCTGCGTTCTAGGGGTTTTGAAGAACTCAGAGTGGTAATCAAAATCTAAACTTTCTGCCAAGCAGGCAATCCAAGAGACACAAAGACAAATTTTTCATCATGTTCCTTCACATTTTTTAACTTCCTGCTTATCACCCTTCTCCTTGTATTTGTCACTGCAAAATCAGCAGCCTTATTTTCAACACACCCTTAGGGCATGTTATAATTTCTATGATTTCAAATCATCCTGCATTAGTTATATTTTAGCCTGGTAACTCTCAAGCAGGGGCCTCATTAATTATGCCTGAAGAGACTGAGGACCAGCAAGCCAAAG